>NW_023995811.1:42500-78347 GCF_015586225.1 Lucilia sericata
ACATATATGTACCTAATACAAAACTGTGTCCTATTTAAACTATATAACGCTATTTATATTATATAACACTTAGGAATTCTATAGAGAAAAAGTATTTCTATTCCATAATACACATTTTTATGAAATATTCACAGATTTAATGTTTTTATAATAAGTCAAGCATTAATCCAATAATCTTTAACAGAAATTTCAACTCTGTTTAAAACAAAACGGAATATTAAAATTTTTTACTAATTTTATATATTTTTTTTATGTTTAAAACTAACCCGTGAGTTTTTTCTGAGAATTATACTCCACAATAGCATTAACATGACTGTTTTAATTTCTGTGAAAACGCGGCATAACAAACCCAAATAAACATCAACATTTTTTTTTAAACAATGTGCTATATTGAATAGTTAGTTCAACATATTTATCAGGTGGTTTGTAACATCTCAAAAAAAGTACTTTTTTAAAGACAAGAGTCAAGGTATTAGTGCCTTAACTGTTGCTTAGAAGACGAAAATTAATCTGTAAAAAAATCCATTTTTTTACAGATTAATGTACATAAATGCCCCTTTTCATCAGTTACAGCACAAGTTCCAATATATCAATCGCAAATCATATCTATATATTTAGTATAGCAATTTATCTAGTTGTTCACCACCCTGTATTATAATCGCTGTTAATGTTCATTTGCTTACGCTTCATTGTTATAGTTAAATATGTAAATTGAAATCGGAAAATGTTGTTTGTTGTACAAATTTGTGAATGTAAGTATATTTTTTTGTACCGGTGATTAAATTCTGTAGTACGGTTGCCACAACAAAGCTGATAGATAGAAAAACGCATACAGGTACAACTAACGCTCTTCTTCGCAAACAGGTTATGACATTTACTCTATACTCCAAATATTCAATGTGACAGTAAACTACAACTGAATGGATTTAAACTTCAAATCATACATTTAACAAATATCAGCAATGGATGTCATTTGTTATATGTTAATTAGCTATAGTCAAGAAATCGCAAGAGCCCTACAGCATGATAAGGGGTAAGATTAGTTTAAAGAAAATAACATGAACATTTATCGAAAATAGAAAGAGAATTTGTCCAAAATATTCTATAAAAAGAGAATTTATAGAAAACTTTCTATAAAAGGAGAATTTATCGAAATTTTTCTATAAAAAGAGAATTTATCGAAAAATTTTTTATAAAAAGAGAATTTATCGAAATTCTTCAAAGAGATAATTTATTAAAAATTTTCTATAAAAACACAATTTATCGAATTTTCTATAAAAAGAGAATTTTTCGAAAAATTTTCTATAAAAAAAGGGAATTTATCGAAAATTTCCTATAAAAAGATAATTTATCAAAAATTTTCTATTAAAAGAGAATTTATTGAAAATTATCTAAATAAAAGAGATTTTATCGAAATTTTCTTCCAAACGAGATTTTATCGAAGTTTTTCTATAAAAAGATAATTTATCGAAAAAGAAAAGAGAATTTTTTTTTTGTAAATTTTCTAATAAAAGAAAATGTATCGAAATTTTTAAATTTTTAAATGTTCAATAAAAAGAGAATTTATAGAAAATTTTCTATAAAAAAGAGAATTTATTGAAAATTTTCTGATAAAAGAGAATTTACGAAAGTTTTCTATAAAAAAAAAATTTATCGAAAATTTTCTATAAAGAGAGAATTTATCGAAAATTTTCTATAAAAGAGAATTTATCGAAAATTTTTGTTTATAAAAAGGGAATTTATCGAAAATTTTCTATAAAAAGAGAATTTATCGATAAATTTTTTTTAAAAAAGGGAATTTATCGAAAATTTTCTATAAAAAGAGAATTTATCGAAAATTTTCTATAAACAAAAGAGAATTTATCGAAAATTTTCTTTTAAAGGAGAATTTATCAAAAAATTTTCTATAAGAAGAGAATTCATCAAAAATTTGCTACAAAAAGAGAATTTATCGAATTTATGAAACGAGAATTTATTGCACATTTTCTATTAAAAGGGAATTTATCGAAAATTTTATATAATGAGATAATTTATGGAAAATTTTCTATAAAAAGATAATTTATCGAAAAATTTTTTATGAAAAGAGAATTTATCAAAAAAATTTGTATAAAAAGAGAATTTATCAAAAATGTTGTAAAAAGGAGAATTTATCGAAAAATTTTGTATAAAAAGTGAATTTATCGAAAAATTGTCTATAAAAAGAGAATTTATCAAAAAATTGTCTATAGAAAGAAATTTATCGAAACATTTTCTATAAAAAGAGATTTTATCAAAAAATTTTCTATAAAAAAGAGAATTTATCGAAAAATTTTCTATAAAAAAAGAATTTATCGAAAAATTTTCTATAAAAAAAGAATTTATCAAAAATTTTCTATAAAAAAATAATTTATCAAAAATTTTCTATAAAAAAATAATTTATCGAAAATTCTCTATAAAAAGAGAATTTTGTAGAAAATTCTCCATAAAAAGAGAATTTTGTCGAAAATTCTCCATAAATAGAGAATTTTGTCGAAAATTCTCCATAACAAGATAATTTTTTCAAAAATTCTCCATAAAAAGAGAATTTTTTCAAAAATTCTCCATAAAAAGAGAATTTTGTCGAAAATTCTCCATAAAAAGAGAATTTATCGAAAAATCTCCATAAAAATAGAATTTATCGAAAATTCTCTATAAAAAGAGAATTTATCGAAAATTCCCTTTAAGGAGAATTTATCGAAAATTCTCTATAAAAAGAGAATTTGTCCAAAATTCTCTATAAAAAGAGAATTTATCGAAAATTTTCTAATAAAAAGAGAATTTATAGAAAATTTTCTAATAAAAAGAGAATTTATCGAAAATTCTCTATAAAAAGAGAATTTAACGAAAAATTTCTATAAAAAGAGAATTTATCGAAATTCTCTATAAAAAGAGAATTTATCGAAAATTTTCTATAAAAAGAAAATTTATCAACAATTTTTTATAAAAAGAGAATTTAACGAAAAATTTTCTATAAAAAAGAGAATTTATCGAAAAATTTTCTACAAAAAAAGAATTTATCGAAAAATTTTCTATCAAAAAATAATTTATCGAAAAATTTTATATAAAAAAGAATTTATCGAAATTTTCTATAAAAGAATAATTTATCGAAAAATTTTCTATAAAAAAATAATTTATCGAAAATTTTATATAAAAGAGAATTTATAGAAAATTCTCTATAAAAAGAGAATTTATCGAAAATTCTCTATAAAAAGAGAATTTATGGAAAATTCTCTATAAAAAGAGAATTTATGGAAAATTCTCTATAAAAAGAGAATTTATGGAAAATTCTCTATAAAAAGAGAATTTATGGAAAATTCTCTATAAAAAGAGAATTTATTGAAAATTCTCTATAAAAAGAGAATTTATCGAAAATTCTCTATAAAAAGAGAATTTATCGAAAATTCTCTATAAAAAGAGAATTTATCGAAAATTCTCTATAAAAGAGAATTTATCGAAAATTCTCTATAAAAAGAGAATTTATCAAAAATTTTCTATAAAAAGAGTTTTTTTCGAAAATTTTCTATATAAAGAGAAAAAAATGCTTATTAAGAGAAATTTTCGAAAAATTTCTACAATAAAGAGATTTAAACAAAAATAGTTTATGGAAAGAAAACTGTAGGGCTAAATGTAATCGTCTAATATCAGTAGAAAATCTCTTAATTATTTGTTTACATATTTACCCCAAAAAAAATTTTAAAAACAATTTCGTTTATTATATTTGACAGCTAAAAATAAAACCAGTTTCGATTTTCAACGAAAACGAAAAAAAAATGTTAATTTTCAACAAATGAAAAATAGTATTGACTAATTTAGAATTCCATTTTTAATCGGTTTATTGTCAAACAGGCATTAGTCAACAGGTGAGAATGATTATAAATTTTTGTTTAGAAATAATTCAAAAACACATTTACCATCGAAAATTATGAATAATAAGAAGTTGTGTTTTATTATTAACCAAAAAAATTTAAATGTTAAAAGTTTAAGTATGTGTGATGATTGCATTAATATTTAATTAAGTAATGTTTTTAATTTAAATAGGATTTGAAGTGAACACTAATAATGCAATTAAAATGTGGAAGCGTTTAAGAAAAATAATTCTTAGACACATTTCTTGGGTAAAGGGTGGTGATAAAAGCAGGAATTAGTTAGTGAGTATTTAGGTCAATTTAAAAGTATCACATAATAAATAAATGAATAAAATTTATCAAAATTAAACTCAAATCTCCATTTAAGAAAAACCAGTTTTTTTACAAAAAAAAACTCCGGTTTATATAATTTGTTAATTTTTACAAAACAATAGATTTTATTTAAATTAGTAACAGGTAGGCATTGAAGTCATTTACAACTTTATTTAAAAACTTTTTAAAGTAAAGCAGTAAATCATTAAAAATGTTTACAAATTAAAATTTTACTCTTTATTTAATTATCTCTTGACATAATTTACATATAAAAAGCCATAAATTTACACTGCTGATAAAAAAACTCAAATAAAATTGAACAATAACTAATTTCAAATCAAAAAATCAAATTAAACACTTAAGTTAATAACAAAATAAAAATAATAATTAAAATATCATAATCCAAAAATAAAATCGAAAATAATCTCAAATAAATGTATCTTATTGATAATAGCCGCTAAAATGTTTTCAATAAAAAACGCGAAAAAAAATAAAAAAATAACAAAACTTAACAGCGTTAACGCCCTATGTGCAAAAAATAGTTTAATTTATTTTTTTAGTTGAATCAATTGTTATTTTATAAATAGTGTAATCCAGACAAAAATTTTTTAAATTAAAATTTAATTAAATTTATTTATTATTAAATATGCCAATTAATTGCGATTGATTGTATTTAGGTGGTTTTTAAACAAAAGTGCAGAGTTGAAAACAAATTATTTTGCTCATTATATAAAGGTCATCTTTTTTGTATTACAAGAAGACATTAAAAATGAAAAAAAGAAATTTTATAAATTTTCTTGAAAAAGAGAAATTTTATAAAATTTTCTGTAAGAACACAACTTTAAGAAAAATTTCCTTAAAAAGCAAAGAACTGAGCTGGAACTGAACTAGAAATGAAATAGAACTAAACTAGATCTGAAATAGAACTTAACTAGAACTGAACTAGAACTGAACTAGAACTGAACTAGAACTGAACTAGAACTGAACTAGAACTGAACTAGAACTGAACTAGAACTGAACTAGAACTGAACTAGAACTGAACTAGAACTGAACTAGAACTGAACTAGAACTGAACTAGAACTGAACTAGAACTGAACTAGAACTGAACTAGAACTGAACTAGAACTGAACTAGAACTGAACTAGAACTGAACTAGAACTGAACTAGAACTGAACTAGAACTGAACTAGAACTGAACTAGAACTGAACTAGAACTGAACTAGAACTGAACTAGAACTGAACTAGAACTGAACTAGCTGAACTAGAACTGACTAGAACTGAACTAGAACTGAACTAGAACTGAACTAGAACTAATAGAACTGAATAGAACTGAACTAGAACTGAACTAGAACTGAACTAGAACTGAACTAGAACTGAACTAGAACTGAACTAGAACTGAACTAGAACTGAACTAGAACTGAACTAGAACTGAACTAGAACTGAACTAGAACTGAACTAGAACTGAACTAGAACTGAACTAGAACTGAACTAGAACTGAACTAGAACTGAACTAGAACTGAACTAGAACTGAACTAGAACTGAACTAGAACTACTAGAATGACTAGAACTGAACTAGAACTGAACTAGAACTGAACTAGAACTGAATTAGAACTGAACTAGAACTGAACTAGAACTGAACTAGAACTGAACTAGAAACTGAACTAGAACTGAACTAGAACTGAAACTAGAACTGAACTAGAACTAACAGAAATGAACTAGAACTGAACTAGAACTGAACTAGAACTGAACTAGAACTGAACTAGAACTGAACTAGAACTGAACTAGAACTGAACTAGAACTGAACTAGAACTAAACTAGAACTGAACTAGAACTGAACTAGAACTGAACTAGAACTGAACTAGAACTGAACTAGAACTGAACTAGAACTGAACTAGAACTGAACTAGAACTGAACTAGAACTGAACTAGAACTGAACTAGAACTGAACTAGAACTGAACTAGAACTGAACTAGAACTGAACTAGAACTGAACTAGAACTGAACTAGAACTGAACTAGAACTGAATTAGAACTGAACTAGAACTGAACTAGAACTGAACTAGAACTGAACTAGAACTGAACTAGAACTGAACTAGAACTGAACTAGAACTGAACTAGAACTGAACTAGAATTGAACTAGAACTGAACTAGAACTGAACTAGAACCGAACTAGAACTGAACTAGAACTGAACTAGAACTGAACTAGAACTGAACTAGAACTGAACTGAACTAGAACTGAACTAGAACTGAACTAGAACTGAACTAGAACTGAACTAGAACTGAACTAGAACTGAACTAGAACTGAACTAGAACTCAACTAGAACTGAGATTTTAATAGCTTATTGGAGTTTTTAATATGTACTTATATGTAGGTATCTTCAGAAATAAATATTGGTAATTTTGTTAAGCTCGATTATTAACAAATAATTTACAATAAATCCCTGTGTAAGAATTAAAAATTCAAAATTTGATTACCCTAACTAACATATCACAATATGCGGAGTACATTCCAACACATTTCTTTACAGAAATGTTAAATTATAAAATATATATAGAAAAAAATTGAAATCATTAACTTTAACAGTCAATTATAGAGATTTTTTCGACAGAAATTATTTGTATGACACGCGTTTATGAGTGCGTGATACTTAAGTAGATAAAACAAAACGTTTTTAATGAATGACATAATTTAACACTATAGCTTAGTACTTCAAAATGTAACAATATTGAAAAAAATCTTACCAATTTTGTTCCATTAAAAACGTATTGGCTAAATTAACATCTATAAAGAGAAAAAAATGATAAAAATTAATGGTAATTTAAACTCATAGTAATAGATGAGCTAAAAAAAAAAAAAAAAAAAAAACTTAAAAAGATAATTGATAAATGACATATAAAAGTAACGATAATGAAAATGAAGAAAAAATTTTAAATAATTTCAAAAATGAAATTGAAAGTTATTTAAATCCAACCGGGAGGAGGGAGGGGAGTAATTTAAACAAATTACCCTAAGTTAAGAAATTCTCAGTTAGTTTTAGAGGTTCTGATTTTGAAACTCTATGATTTCTAGGTATCATTTTGGTATGTTTCACTTTGAAACGGTTTCAGCTACGTCTCTGGTAATGATATTACCCTCTACATTTTTTCCTGCTGTTAAATTATAATATACAGTTTCATTCATTCATATTGATGCCAATAGAAAACAAAATCAATGCATTTCAAAGCTGATGATGATGCCAATAACAATTATGATATGTATGTGTGTAGGTTTAATGTACACACATATGTACTACGTTTCTACATGTAGGAGCTTTAAAAAGAATGCAGACTTAATAACAAATCGTAAAAAAATATACTGAATTAAAACAATAATGTATCCGTCGATAGACTACACTAAAGACTACATTATTGACTAGACTATAGAATAGGACTATAGGACTACACTAGAGACTACATTATAGACTAGACTATAGTCTAATCTATTGTCTAGTCTATAGTCTAGTCTATAGTCTAGTCTATAGTCTAGTCTATAGTCTATAGTCTAGTCTATAGTCTAGTCTATAGTCTAATCTATAGTCTAGTCTATAGTCTTAGTCTATAGTCTAGTCTATAGTCTATTCTATAGTCTAGTCTATAGTCTAGTCTATAGTCTAGTCTATAGTCTAGTCTATAGTCTAATCTATAGTCTAATCTATAGTCTAGTCTATAGTCTAGTCTATAGTCTAGTCTATCTTTAGTAGTTCTATAGTCCTAGTCTATAGTCTAGTCTATAGTCTAGTCTATAGTCTAGTCTATAGTCTAGTCTATAGTCTAGTCTATAGTCTAGTCTATAGTCTATGTCTATAGTCTAGTCTATAGTCTAGTCTATAGTCTAGGTCTTATAGTCTAGTCTTATAGTCTAGTCTATAGTCTAGTCTATAGTCTAGTCTATAGTCTAGTCTATAGTCTAGTCTATAGTCTAGTCTATAGTCTAGTCTATAGTCTAGTCTATAGTATAGTCTATAGTCTAGTCTATAGTTAGTCTATAGTCTAGTCTATAGTCTAGTCTATAGTCTAGTCTATAGTCTAGTCTATAGTCTAGTCTATAGTCTAGTCTCTAGTCTAGTCTATAGTCTAGTCATAGCTAGTCTAAGTCTAGTCTTAGTTAGTCTATAGTCTAGTCTATAGTTAGTCTATAATCTAGTCTATAGTCTAGTCTATAATCTAGTTCTATAGTTCTAGTCTATTAGCTCTAGTCTATAGTCTAGTCTATAGTCTAGTCTATAGTCTAGTCTATAGTCTAGTCTATAGTCTAGTCTATAGTCTAGTCTATAGTCTAGTCTATAGTCAAGTCTATAGTCTAGTCTATAGTCTAGTCTATAGTCTAGTCTATAGTCTAGTTTATAGTCTAGTCTATAGTCTAGTCTATAGTCTAATCTATAGTCTAGTCTATAGTCTAGTCTATAGTCTAATCTATAGTCTAGTCTATAGTCTAGTCTATAGTCTAGTCTATAGTCTAGTCTATAGTCTAGTCTATAGTCTAGTCTATAGTCTAGTCTATAGTCTAGTCTATAGTCTAGTCTATAGTCTAGTCTATAGTCTAGTCTATAGTCTAGTCTATAGTCTAGTCTATAGTCTAGTCTATAGTCTAGTCTATAGTCTAGTCTATAGTCTAGTCTATAGTCTAGTCTATAGTCTAGTCTATAGTCTAGTCTATAGTCTATTCTATAGTCTAGTCTATAGTCTAGTCTATAGTCTAGTCTATAGTCTAGTCTATAGTCTAGTCTATAGTCTAGTCTATAGTCTAGTCTATAGTCTAGTCTATAGTCTAGTCTATAGTCTAGTCTATAGTCTAGTCTATAGTCTAGTCTATAGTCTAGTCTATAGTCTAGTCTATAGTCTAGTCTATTGTCTAGTCTATAGTCTAGTCTATAGTCTAGTCTATAGTCTAGTCTATAGTCTAGTCTATAGTCTAGTCTATAGTCTAGTCTATAGTCTAGTCTATAGTCTAGTCTATAGTCTAGTCTATAGTCCAGTCTATAGTCTAGTCTATAGTCTAGTCTATAGTCTAGTCTATAGTCTAGTCTATATCTAGTCTATAGTCTATCTATAGTCTATTCTATAGTCTAGTCTATAGTCTAGTCTATAGTCTAGTCTATAGTCTAGTCTATAGTCTAGTCTATAGTCTAGTCTATAGCCTAGTCTATAGCCTAGTCTATAGTCTAGTCTATAGTCTAGTCTATAGTCTAGTCTATAGTCTAGTCTATAGTCTAGTCTATAGTCTAGTCTATAGTCTAGTCTATAGTCTAGTCTATAGTCTAGTCTATAGTCTAGTCTATAGTCTAGTCTATAGTCTAGTCTATAGTCTAGTCTATAGTCTAGTCTATAGTCTAGTCTATAGTCTAGTCTATAGTCTAGTCTATAGTCTAGTCTATAGTCTAGTCTATCTCTAGTCTATAGTCTAGTCTATAGTCTAGTCTATAGTCTAGTCTATAGTCTAGTCTATAGTCTAGTCTATAGTCTAGTCTATAGTCTAGTCTATAGTCTAGTCTATAGTCTAGTCTATAGTCTAGTCTATAGTCTAGTCTATAGTCTAGTCTATAGTCTAGTCTATAGTCTAGTCTATAGTCTAGTCTATAGTCTAGTCTATAGTCTAGTCTATAGTCTAGTCTATAGACTAGACTATAGACTAGACTATAGCCTAGTCTATAGTCTAGTCTATAGTCTAGTCTATAGTCTAGTCTATAGTCTAGTCTATAGTCTAGTCTATAGTCTAGTCTATAGTCTAGTCTATAGTCTAGTCTATAGTCTAGTCTATCTCTAGTCTATAGTCTAGTCTATAGTCTATCTATAGTCTAGTCTATAGTCTAGTCTATAGTCTAGTCTATAGTCTAGTCTATAGTCTAGTCTATAGTCTAGTCTATAGTCTAGTCTATAGTCTAGTCTATAGTCTAGTCTATAGTCTAGTCTATAGTCTAGTCTATAGTCTAGTCTATAGTCTAGTCTATAGTCTAGTCTATAGTCTAGTCTATAGTCTAGTCTATAGTCTAGTCTATAGTCTAGTCTATAGTCTAGTCTATAGTCTAGTCTATAGTCTAGTCTATAGTCTAGTCTATAGTCTAGTCTATAGTCTAGTCTATAGTCTAGTCTATAGTCTAGTCTATAGTCTAGTCTATAGTCTAGTCTATAGTCTAGTCTATAGTCTAGTCTATAGTCTAGTCTATAGTCTAGTCTATAGTCTAGTCTATAGTCTAGTCTATAGTCTAGTCTATAGTCTAGTCTAGTCTAGTCTATAGTCTAGTCTATAGTCTAGTCTATAGTCTAGTCTATAGTCTAGTCTATAGTCTAATCTATAGTCTAATCTATAGTCTAGTCTATAGTCTAGTCTAGTCTAGTCTATAGTCTAGTCTATAGTCTAGTCTATAGTCTAGTCTATAGTCTAGTCTATAGTCTAGTCTATAGTCTAGTCTATAGTCTAGTCTATAGTCTAGTCTATAGTCTAGTCTATAGTCTAGTCTAGTCTATAGTCTAGTCTATAGTCTAGTCTATAGTCTAGTCTATAGTCTAGTCTATAGTCTAGTCTAGTCTATAGTCTAGTCTATAGTCTAGTCTAGTCTATAGTCTAGTCTATAGTCTAGTCTATAGTCTAGTCTATAGTCTAGTCTATAGTCTAGTCTATAGTCTAGTCTATAGTCTAGTCTATAGTCTAGTCTGTAGTCTAGTCTATCTAGTCTATAGTCTTGTCTATAGTCTTGTCTATAGTCTAGTCTATAGTCTAGTCTATAGTCTAGTCTATAGTCTAGTCTATAGTCTAGTCTATAGTCTAGTCTATAGTCTAGTCTATAGTCTAGTCTATAGTCTAGTCTATAGTCTAGTCTATAGTCTAGTCTATAGTCTAGTCTATAGTCTAGTCTATAGTCTAGTCTATAGTCTAGTCTATAGTCTAGTCTATAGTCTAGTCTATAGTCTAGTCTATAGTCTAGTCTATAGTCTAGTCTATAGTCTAGTCTATAGTCTAGTCTATAGTCTAGTCTATAGTCTAGTCTATAGTCTAGTCTATAGTCTAGTCTATAGTCTAGTCTATAGTCTAGTCTATAGTCTAGTCTATAGTCTAGTCTATAGTCTAGTCTATAGTCTAGTCTATAGTCTAGTCTATAGTCTAGTCTATAGTCTAGTCTATAGTCTAGTCTATAGTCTAGTCTATAGTCTAGTCTATAGTCTAGTCTATAGTCTAGTCTATAGTCTAGTCTATAGTCTAGTCTATAGTCTAGTCTATAGTCTAGTCTATAGTCTAGTCTATAGTCTAGTATAGCTAGTCTATAGTCTAGTCTATAGTCTAGTCTATAGTCTAGTCTAGCTAGTCTATAGTCTAGTCTACAGTCTAGTCTATAGTCTAGTCTATAGTCTAGTCTATTATAATTTCTCAAATTTTATTTAGTTTACATTGAAATCAATTACACAAATATCGGGACGGCATCTAAGGCCATTCCCGGCTACCAAAAATTATACGCATCCACTATTCTCGTTCGGAATATTGGCAAGGTGTACAAAGTCGTAAGGTGCAATGACCAAGCCACTCTTTGGGGGAGCCGCCTTCATGATCACGGTAGCCCCTACGTGATGTAAGTATTTATATTTTCGCCAACATAAAACTTAACTATTTATTCGAAATTTTTAATAAACTTAATGGGAATTACTACAAAGGGGACACAAGATGTAGACAACTTTTAAGGATGAAACTTTTAAAAGCACTTAAAAGGGTTGAAGAAAATAATATCCTAGTTGAAAAACTAACCCTTTTTCTTCGTCTCTAGAAATAATTTACATATTTCTCAATTAACCCTTTTACTTTTCATTTTACCACCCAAAAAAAACAATTAAAAGCACTGTCAGTTTAAAATAATAGACAAGTTAAACTTAAGAACTATTTAGTACTTGTGTAAATATTTTCGCTCCAAGTGATGCTAGAGAGCAATAGTCACAACCGGTATACGCTGTCGTCTGATGCTTACCCACAAGATGTGTCTGTTGTGGCTGAGATTGTGGGGGGGTGGGTAAGATGTCCACACGGTAATGGTTAGCTTTGAGCGATACAAAAGCTTTTGTGTGAAATTGAAAATTTAAACTTAACAAATTTTGAGGAGGTATTTAGTGTGTTATTTTAGCTCATTAAATAGAACTATAGAGCTTTTGTGCTTAAATTTTTGGTAATCGTAAGTTTTGGTATCTTGCTATTGGAGTTCACATATTGACCCCTCGTAACTAAAATTTTTTTCCAACTGGAAATAATGATTAACTGAACGGTATTTTTATTGTGTTAACAATTGTAGTTAATAGATAGCAACTGGTCTGATTGTATGTTTTTGAAAGGCCAATGTCCAAAAATGAGCTAAGAAATCTGACCCTATAGTTTCAATAATGAAAAAATTTAAAAAAATTTAATTTTAAACTCAATTGGAATAAACAAAATATTAAAAAAAAATAGTTCTTAAGTTGTTTTTATCTAATAATTGTAACACTCAGTACCTTTTAATGTTTTTAGGGTGCTTAAATATGCATAAAGGGTTAATTGTAAAATATGTAAATTAGTTCTTTAGAAAAAAAAAAAAGAAACACGTTTTTAACTAGGATATTTTCTTCAACCCTTTCAAAATATTTTAAAGTTTTTTATCTTTAATAGTTTATATCTATTTGCTTTATTAAAATTTTGACTTTTAGCTACAATTCCCATTTAGTTTAAAAAATCTTTACTATAATTTGTTAAGTTTGCAGTGAGCAAAGCAGACACATTTACGCCGTATGGCCATGAAGACATCACCCCCTTGTGGTATGATTTGATCATTGCAAATTACTACATACATACATTAACAATTTCTACGTACTTTTAATTCTCTAGTATGCATAGGCTCAATTAAATCCAGAGAAAAAAAATTCTAATAATAGTTGTAGTTTCGACCAGGCATGGAAAATTAAAATTCTGATTTGAATAACATAAATATAACAAATTGAGTACTTATTACGTTTTAAAGTGTTAAACTAAATTTCCTACAGACAAGACCAAGCATGGAAAATTGAAATTTTAAAATATTACATTTTAGGTTTTAAAGTACTACATTAATTTGCCACTAGACTATAGACTGATCCATAACTAGACTATAGGCTACCTCGGTACCCCCACAACTTATTCGGTACTTTTTCTAACTAATACTTAATAACTTTTGATAAGAAGTTCACATAGTATTTCCGTCTGTGTATATTCTAGTCTACAGTCTAGTCTATAGCCTAGTGTATAGCTAGTCTATAGTCTAGTCTATAGTCCTAGTCTATAGTCTAGTCTATAGTCTAGTCTATAGTCTAGTCTATAGTCTAGTCTATGGTCTAGTCTATAGTCTGGTCTAGTCTAGTCTATAGTCTAGTCTATAGTCTAGTCTATAGTCTAGTCTATAATCTAGTCTATAGTCTAGTCTATAGTCTAGTCTATAATCTAGTCTATAGTCTAGTCTATAGTCTAGTCTATAATCTAGTCTATAGTCTAGTCTATAGTCTAGTCTATAGTCTATGTCTGTAGTCTAGTCTATAGTCTAGTCTATACTCTAGTCTATAGTCTAGTCTATACTCTAGTCTATATAGTCGAGTCTATAGTCTAGTCTATAGTCTAGTCTATACTCTAGTCTATAGTCTAGTCTATAGTCTAGTCTATAGCTAGTCTAGTCTGTCTATAGTCAGTCTATAGTCTAGTCTATAGTCTAGTCTATAGTCTAGTCTATAGATAGTTCTAGTCTATAGTCTAGTCTATAGTCTAGTCTAGTCTAGTCTAGTCTAGTCTATTAGTCTAGTCTATAGTCTAGTCTATAGTCTAGTCTATAGTCTAGTCTAGTCTAGTCTATAGTCTAGTCTATAGTCAGTCTATAGTCTATGGTCTAGTCTATAGCTCAGTCTATAGTCTAGTTCTTAGTCTAGTCTATAGTCTAGTCTATAGTCTAGTCTATAGTCTAGGTCTATAGTCTGTCTATAGTCTAGTCTATAGTCTAGTCTATAGTCTAGTCTATAGTCTAGTCTATAGTCTGTCTATAGTCTAGTCTATAGTCTAGTCTATAGTCTAGTCTATAGTCTAGTCTATAGTCTAGTTATAGTCTTAGTCTATAGTCTAGTCTATAGTCTAGTCTATAGTCTAGTCTATAGTCTAGTCTATAGTCTAGTCTATAGTCTAGTCTATTAGTCTAGTATAGTCATAGTCTATAGTCTAGTCTAGTAGTCTAGTCTCGTCTATAGTCTAGTCTATAGTCTAGTCTATAGTCTAGTCTATAGTCTAGTCTATAGTCTAGTCTATAGTCTAGTCTATAGTCTAGTCTATAGTCTAGTCTATAGTCTAGTCTAGTCTATAGTCTAGTCTATAGTCTAGTCTATAATCTAGTCTATAGTCTATAGTCTAGTCTATAGTCTAGTCTATAGTCTAGTCTATAGTCTAGTCTATAGTCTAGTCTATAGTCTAGTCTATAGTCTAGTCTATAGTCTAGTCTATAGTCTAGTCTATAGTCTAGTCTATAGTCTAGTCTATAGTCTAGTCTATAGTCTAGTCTATAGTCTAGTCTATAATCTAGTCTATAATCTAGTCTATAGTCTAGTCTATAGTCTAGTCTATAGTCTAGTCTATAGTCTAGTCTATAGTCTAGTCTATAGTCTAGTCTATAGTCTAGTCTATAGTCTAGTCTATAGTCTAATCTAGTCTATAGTCTAGTCTATAGTCTAGTCTATAGTCTAGTCTATAGTCTAGTCTATAGTCTAGTCTATAGTCTAGTCTATAGTCTAGTCTATAGTCTAGTCTATAGTCTAGTCTATAGTCTAGTCTATAGTCTAGTCTATAGTCTAGTCTACAGTCTAGTCTATAGTCTAGTCTATAGTCTAGTCTATGGTCTAGTGTATAGTCTAGTCTATAGTCTAGTCTATAGTCTAGTCTATAGTCTAGTCTATAGTCTAGTCTATAGTCTAGTCTATAGTCTAGTCTATAGTCTAGTCTATAGTCTAGTCTATAGTCTAGTCTATAGTCTAGTCTATAGTCTAGTCTATAGTCTAGTCTATAGTCTAGTCTATAGTCTAGTCTATAGTCTAGTCTATAGTCTAGTCTATAGTCTAGTCTAGAGTCTAGTCTGTAGTCTAGTCTATAGTCTAGTCTAGAGTCTAGTCTGTAGTCTAGTCTATAGTCTAGTCTATAGTCTAGTCTATAGTCTAGTCTATAGTCTAGTCTATAGTCTAGTCTATAGTCTAGTCTATAGTCTAGTCTATAGTCTAGTCTATAGTCTAGTCTATAGTCTAGTCTATAGTCTAGTCTATAGTCTAGTCTATAGTCTAGTCTATAGTCTAGTCTATAGTCTAGTCTATAGTCTAGTCTATAGTCTAGTCTATAGTCTAGTCTATAGTCTAGTCTATAGTTTAGACTATAGTCTAGTCTATAGTATAGTCTATAGTTTAGTCTATAGTCTAGTCTATAGTCTAGTCTATAGTCTAGTCTATAGTCTAGTCTATAGTCTAGTCTATGGTCTAGTCTATAGTCTAGTCTATAGTCTGGTATATAGTCTAGTCTATAGTGTAGTCTATAGTCTAGTCTATAGTGTAGTATATAGTCTAGTCTAGTCTTTAGTCTGGTCTATAGTCTAGTCTGGTCTATAGTTTAGTCTGGTCTATAGTCCAGTCTATAGTCTAGTCAATAGTGTAGTCTATAGTCTAGTCTTTAGTCTATTCTATAGTCTATTCTATAGACTAGTCCATAGTCTAGTCAATAGTCTATTCTTTGGTCTAGTCTATAGTGAATGGACTTTTCTATAGTCTAGATTAGAGATTGTTCTTTAACAAAGACCATAGTCAAATTTAATATAAGAAAAAAATTCATTTAATAAAGAAACAAAAACAAATTTGTACTAGTTATTTCAAATCACTCACCTTTTTCTTTTGTTGTTCTTCCATTTGTAGGTATTTGATACAAAAACAATATTTTTAATTTACAACACATACTTATTACATATTTACACACCAACTCTTTTTCTTTTTTTATTACTTTTCACACCTTTTCCTTAGACTTTTTTTCAAGCTAAATTCTTTCATTCCAAACTCTTCCTCTATCCAATTTGATTAACGCTTTCTCATCACTTTACAAAACGAATGGCACGACAAAAGAAAACCGGCGCTCGGCCTTACAAAATTGCATTGAATTTTTGGCAAATTTTAAAACACTTTTTTAAACTAATAATTTAACACTTTTTATAAACCTTTGTCCCGAATGGTGTTTATAAACAATTTTCAACAAAAATATTTAAATATTAACAATTAATTAAGGCTTTAGATTTATTTAAACAGGACTATTAACATTTTACAACCGCACACTTTAGAAATTTTTAGCAACTAAAGAAGAAGATAAATAACGAAAGCAACAAATGGGAAGAGAAATTGTCATTGTTGTTGTTCATATTAGTACTCAATTTAAAGAGCAAATATCTAATAACAATAACAACAACTGCAATAAGAGACGGATGCTTTTCATTATTGTTCCATTTCATTATTTTTCTTAATACTTATTTCTAAAGTTTTCGGTTGTTTAGGCTTATTGTTAATAATATGTTAAATGTCAATTTATATCGGTATATAAAAATATTTATGAAAATAGTTTTAGAAATTAGTAAAAAGTTGCCATTTGCCAAATTTGTTAAGTCAATTGTAGAAGGCGGTCGTTGTTTTTTGGTTTCCAAGCATTCAAACTGGAAAGAAGGTGTTAATAATACATTAATATGTTGTTGTTATTACTTTATTATTTAAAGAAGAAATTGTAGGTACATATGGGAGCAAAATTGGAGAAAAATTTAATTATTGTGTTTCAGCTGTGAAATAAGGAGACAACTACAACAACAACAAGTAAGAATGTTATATTCGGTTATGCCGAATCTTATATACCCTTCATCATAGTGTATTTAAAATATATAAATTTTGTAAAATTAAAATTTATTTAATTTTCCCTATCATATCATTATTAAGCAATAGCAAAACATAATGAACAACAACAACGCTAAACGAAATAAACACACAAAAAAACAAAATACACAAGGCATTAATGCCAGTGTGACCATTTTGGCATTTTTGCAGCTAGATTTAGCATTTTTTATTTTGATTTAGCTATAAAATTTTAATTTAGCATTTGGCATTTTATTTAGCATTTTTATAAAATATTTTTAGCATTTTTAGCTTTTTTTGCAATTTTAGTATATAAACAAAAAAAAGACGAATTTTTGCAAAAAAGTTTTATATTGGAAATAGGTTTAATCGGAAAAAATCAGAATTAAATGCCTACCCAAACACAAGTAACAAGAAATATGAGAAATGTATTAATTTACACTGTAATTCAAAATAATACAAAAAGATTCATGAAGATAAATAACTTAAAATTACGCCAATACAAGTGAATACTTTAAAATGTTGTATTCTAAAATATTTTTCTGGAACCCAATGCTTTTTTAAATTCGAGGTGATAGAAATAATTCAAGAGATTTCATATATTTTTACAAATACGTTCAGTACGCTATTTTACAAACTAATACTTTTTGTTTGCTCATGGAATGAAACATATAATTTTGGAAAAGGCTATGTATGACGGGTAATTAACAAATTTTATTTTTTCCTATACGAAATAAAGAGGTTTTAATTTTTATCATCCTTCAGGAGTTCTTGTTAATTTATTGAAAATAAGTATTGAAAAAAATCAATAATATATAATTAAGACTTTCTCATCCTACTTTATGTTCTTTTTATTTTTAACAAATTTTTAGTAATTTTGTTGTGACGTTTTTTTTTAATTAAAAAAAATACATACATTTCGAAAATATTATTGACAATTTATTCCAGAATTACAATTACTGATTTGAATATATCTCTCAATTCATTTCATACATTCTCATATATATTTTTCCGAAAAAAATCTTGGAAGTATGAGTTATAAACCTGACATCTATTCACCGAGATTTAAAATTATTTCAACGGAATTTTCAATATTTTTGTGACATGAAAACCATTTTTAAAGTGTTTTGAGGAAGACAAATAAAATTGTTTATATAAAAAAAGTAAAACTAGAAATATTATACTTTTCCTTCCGAAAACACATATAGGTTTTATACCATGAGCAACTAGTGTAATTAATAGAGTTTTTATGTAATTTTTGCATTCAGAAATATTTTAAAGTTAGAGACATTACATATTGCTAAATTTTAAAATAATTTTTAGCATTTCTGTTTATCTTAATACCACGGAACTTAATTTTTTACCCTACTCCACTATACTACGTTTGAGTATACTAATCGGTTAAGAATCATTTTCTGAATCGATTAAGCCATGTAAGTCTGACCGTCTGGTAGAGGTTGAAATGTTCAAAACAATAAGCACGTATGCTTTTTGATCCAATAACAAAACCTTTTAAAAATTGTTAAAGTCCGTCCTTTATTTTACCTAGCCCCCATACATATACAAATGTATAAAGCCTTTCTCAGAAAATTAGTTTAAATATATCGGAACCAAGGTTCAATTCAACATAAATGCTTTATTACGAAAAATAATCAAATTTTATACTCATATGGTCAACCACGGCAGAATATACTTTCTTACTTGTTATAAATTGCAATGAATTTCAGTTACAAATTAATATGAATTGTTCATAAAAACACTTAAAAATTTTAGCATTTTTTGGCATTTTAAAATCAATTTAGCATTTTTTCTAGCATTATTTTGGATGGGATTTAGCCGCAACATTTTTGAGACCTGGTCACACTGCAAGGCAGTAAATTTTACTGAGTAAAAGCAAAGACATCCAAACATACGAATGAAAATACACAAAACACAAAAGCAAAATACACAACGCAATGAAACCAACAGACATCCAAACATACGAAACTGAATACACCAAGAAAACAAAAACAAAATACACAACGCAATGAAACACACAGAAAACCAAACATACGAAACGAAATACTAACAAAAAGCAATGAATAAGCAGTGTTGTTGTTGCCTATTATGAAAGCATGACAAAAAATGTCTTTTTTATTGAATTTTCAGAGGTGGTCTCGGATTTTTGCTTATATCTCCGCTGTTTATGGATGGATTTTGCTGATTTTAAATAGGAAACTTCGCGAAGGCATGTCTGATAAGTAACTTGTAACAAACTAAATTAATTTTCCACTAGACTATAGACCAGTCTAGACAATAGACTATACTATAGACTAGGCTATAAACTAGACTATAGACTAGATTATAGACTAGACTATAGACTAGACTATAGACTAGACTATAGACTAGACTATAGACTAGACTATAGACTAGACTATAGACTAGACTATAGACTAGACTATAGACTAGACTATAGACTAGACTATAGACTAGACTATAGACTAGACTATAGACTAGACTATAGACTAGACTATAGACTAGACTAGACTAGACTATAGACTAGACTATAGACTAGACTAGACTATAGACTAGACTATAGACTAGACTATAGACTAGACTATAGACTAGACTATAGACTAGACTATAGACTAGACTATAGACTAGACTATAGACTAGACTATAGACTAGACTATAGACTAGACTATAGACTAGACTATAGACTAGACTATAGACTAGGACTATAGACTTAGACTATAGACTAGACTATAGACTAGACTATAGACTAGACTATAGACTAGACTATAGACTAGACTATAGACTAGACTATAGACTAGACTATAGACTAGACTATAGACTAGACTATAGACTAGACTATAGACTAGACTATAGACTAGACTATAGACTAGACTATAGACTAGACTATAGACTAGACTAGACTAGACTAGACTATAGACTAGACTATAGACTAGACTATAGACTAGACTATAGACTAGACTGTAGACTAGACTATAGACTAGACTATAGACTAGACTATAGACTAGACTGTAGACTAGACTATAGACTAGACTATAGACTAGACTATCGACTAGACTATCGACTAGACTATAGACTAGGCTATAGACTAGACTATTGACTAGCCTGTAGATTAGACTATATATAGACTAGACTATAGCCTGGACTATAGACATAGACTAGACTATAGATCAGACTATAGAGTAGACTAGACTATAGATTAGACTATAGACTAGACTATAGATTAAACTGTAGACTAGACAAAGTTAGTTAGTTAGTTATTTATTTGGTTAGTTAGTTAGTTAGTTAGTTAGTTAGTTAGTTAGTTAGTTAGATATAGTTAGTTAGTAGTTAGTTAGTTAGTTAGTTAGTTAGTAGTTAGTTAGTTAGTTAGTTAGTAGTAGTTAGTTAGTTAGTTAGTTAGTTAGTTTAGTTAGTTAGTTAGTTAGTAGTTAGTTAGTAGTTAGTTAGTTAGTTAGTTAGTTTAGTTAGTTAGTTAGTTCGTTGTAGTTAGTTAGTTAGTTAGTTAGTTAGTAGTTAGTTAGGTAGTTAGTTAGTTAGTTAGTTAGTTAGTAGTTAGTTAGTTAGTTAGTTAGTTAGTTAGTTAGTTAGTTAGTTAGTTAGTTAGTTAGTTAGTAGTTAGTTAGTAGTTAGTTAGTTAGTTAGTTAGTTAGTTAGTTAGTTAGTAGTTAGTTAGGTAGTTAGATAGTTAGTTAGTTAGTTAGTTAGTAGTTAGTTAGTTAGTTAGTAGTTAGTTAGTTAGTAGTTAGTTAGTTAGTTAGTTAGTTAGTTAGTTAGTTAGTTAGTTAGTTAGTTAGTTGTTAGTTCGTTAGTTAGTTAGTTAGTTAGTTAGTTAGTTAGTTAGTGTAGTTAGTTAGTTAGTTAGTTAGTTAGTTAGTTAGTTAGTTAGTTAGTAGTTAGTTAGTTAGTTAGTTAGTTAGTTAGTTAGTAGTTAGTTAGTTAGTTAGTTAGTTAGTAGTTAGTTAGTTAGTTAGTAGTTAGTTAGTTAGTTAGTTAGTTAGTTAGTTAGTTAGTTAGTTAGTTAGTTAGTTAGTTACTTCATCCATTTTCTCCATTGTACTTCTTTTACTTTCAATTTAAATAAAACATTCTTTTAAATAACTGCCATAACTTTGGTATTTATCACAACATTTTTTTTTTGTGTTTCCAAAAATTGTAACACTAAACATTAGCTGCAAATTGTTTAAACATAAAACGAAAATAAATTATATTTAAATACAAGCATCTTTTTCCGCTTAATGTTTGAAAATTTAAAGTTTAATAGGGGATTAAGAGAGCACAAACACCAATAAACATTAAAAAAAAACAGTTAAATTTTAAAATGTACATATGTGTTTGAGTTTTAAGTATGAATGAAGTTTTAGATACTTAGATAAATTTAATATTAGCAAGAAAAACACAATTTTTAGTTAATAGTGTTGGCTGACATGTCTTACCCACTAACAAATAATTCCGTAATCATCAACATCGTCGACATCATCATCCACTGCATGATCTCTATTTGAAATCTAAAGCCAGAGTTGAAATAAACACATACATGTTTAGGTACTTACTTACACATTTAAAAAAGATCTTGTACAATTATTACCAGTTTATAGATACATTAAGTAAATATGTAGTGAACAGAAAAATACTTTAAAGTGTAAAATTATTAATTTGTTGTGTATGATTTTTTGTTAATAATTTTTTTCGGTTTTTTTTTTCGATTTGCAATATTTTAATTTTGAGTTTTGAGGGATTGTGTGCAATTAAATTCTGCGCATATAAATATGTGCACATTTGCCACAAATACTTTATAAACACTTTAGATCTTTAAGATTTAACATCAATAACAAATTCTCATTTACCTTAACTCAACAAAAATGTTCAAAATTGTAAGTTTCCTGTTAAAGGAAGAACAGAAAAAAATCTATAAATAAAATCAAGCAGTAATTAAATTATTTCTAACCTCCTGCCTTAATGTTCTATACGAAATACATTTCAAGGACTCTTCAAGGCAGGAGCTTTAAAACAATTAATTATAATGAAATTTGTTTCTTCTCTTCTCTATTCACAATATATTACAGCTCATTGTTTCTTTAGCCATTTGTGGTTGTGCCTTGGCTGTTGATTATCAGGCTGAAACCCGTAATTTCGTTAACGAAATCAAAGAGGATGGCAGCTACAATTATCAATTCGATACCACCAATGGTATTGCCCAGCAGGAGTCTGGTGTTGGTGGCCACTATGCCACCGGCTCTTCTCAATACTACTCGCCTGAGGGTGAATTGATTCAATTGACTTATACTGCCGATGAAAATGGTTTCCAACCACAAGGTGCTCATTTGCCTACACCACCACCAATTCCAGAAGCTATTTTAAAATCATTGGAATACATTCGCACTCATCCCTATCATGAGGAGCAACAATATCAGCAACCAGCCGCCGCCAAACAATACGGCAATCAGCAACAACAACAACATCAAGGTCCCTATCGTAAATTCTAATTTAGTGAAATAACAATTGTACGTGATTGCGATATTTGCTGTGATTTCATTCTTGTCTGTCTATCTATCTAATCCATCTATCTGTCAATAGGAAAAATCTTCTGTTTATGTTGTTTGCTCCTTTGGAACACTCACATTCCTACATTTACAAAATGTATTTGTATAGTAATACCGCCATAAATATTTTTTTTACTACAACATATACATGAACACTTAGCCATACATATAAATACTACACAATATTCATACTTGTATAGTACATCTTATACATACACACATCCAACATCCTTATCCTTAATATCCTTGTTTTATACATTTTTGTGAATAGTGAGAATAAAAAGAACATGATTTTGTTATAAATATTTGTTTGTTAAAAACAAAATATTGTCATCAAGAATAACATACTATAATGTTTTATTTACAATATTGAAGAAACAGTAATAATATAATTTTTGCAAAGGATTTGCTTAAGGATTTAAAATACTTATAATAAAAGTATATTTTGTCATTGTGAGAAATAGCAATTTGTATATGCATATGCGTCTCATCTTATAAATTTTTAGCAATTTGTCAAAAATTTTAAAATCCTTATGGTTATTAATCAGATCCGAAGAAATACGCCTAAGCCACATCGGGCAGACGGAGAAAGCCTGTTAATGACAGAGAAAATTTACAATAAATTTAAAAATTCTAGTCTATAGACCAGACTTTAAACCAGACTAAAAACTAGACAATCTACTCTAAAGACTAGCCTATAGTCCAGACTATAGACTAGACTATAGACTAGACTATAGACTAGCCTATAGACTAGACTATAGACTAGATTATAGACTAGACAATAGACTAGACTATAGCTTAGACTATAGGCTAGACTAAAGACTAGATGTAGACTAGACTATATACTAGACTGTAGACTAGGACTATAGACTAGACTATAGACTAGACTATAGACTAGACTATAGACTAGACTATAGACTAGATATAGACTAGACTAGACTATAGACTAGACTATAGACTAGACTATAGACTAGACTATAGACTAGACTATAGACTAGACTATGACTAGACTATAGACTAGATAGACTAGACTATAGACTAGACTATAGACTAGACTATAGACTAGACTATAGACTAGACTATAGACTAGACTATAGACTAGACTATAGACTAGACTATAGACTAGACTATAGACTAGACTATAGACTAGACTATAGACTAGACTATAGACTAGACTATAGACTAGCTATAGACTAGACTATAGACTAGACATAGACTAGACTATAGACTGACTATAGACTAGACTATAGACTAGACTATAGACTAGACTATAGAATAGACTATAGACTATAGACTAGACTATATACTAGACATAGACTAGACAATAATAGACTATAGACTAGACTATAGACTAGACTATAGACTAGACTATAGACTAGACTATAGACTAGACTATAGACTAGAATAGACTAGACTATAGACTAGACTATAGACTAGACTATAGACTAGATAGACTAGACTATAGACTAGACTATAGACTAGACTATGGACTAGACTATAGACTAGACTATAGACTAGACTATAGACTAGACTATAGACTAGACTATAGACTAGACTAGACTATAGACTATACTATAGACTAGACTATAGACTAGACTATAGACTAGACTATAGACTAGACTATAGACTAGACTATAGACTAGACTATAGACTAGACTATAGACTAGACTATAGACTAGACTATAGACTAGACTATAGACTAGACTATAGACTAGACTATAGACTAGACTATAGACTAGACTATAGACTAGACTATAGACTAGACTATAGACTAGACTATAGACTAGACTATAGACTAGACTATAGACTAGACTATAGACTAGACTATAGACTAGACTATAGACTAGACTATAGACTAGACTATAGACTAGACTATAGACTAGACTATAGACTAGACTATAGACTAGACTATAGACTAGACTATAGACTAGACTATAGACTAGACTATAGACTAGACTATAGACTAGACTATAGACTAGACTATAGACTAGACTATAGACTAGACTATAGACTAGACTATAGACTAGACTATAGACTAGACTATAGACTAGACTATAGACTAGACTATAGACTAGACTATAGACTAGACTATAGACTAGACTATAGACTAGACTATAGACTACTATAGACTAGACTATAGATAGACTATAGACTAGACTATAGACTAGACTATAGACTAGACTATAGACTAGACTATAGACTAGACTATAGACTAGACTATAGACTAGACTATAGACTAGACTATAGACTAGACTAGACTAGACTAGACTAGACTATAGACTAGACTAGACTATAGACTAGACTATAGACTAGACTATAGACTAGACTATAGACTAGACTATAGACTAGACTATAGACTAGACTATAGACTAGACTATAGACTAGACTATAGACTAGACTATAGACTAGACTATAGACTAGACTATAGACTAGACTATAGACTAGACTATAGACTAGACTATAGACTAGACTATAGACTAGACTATAGACTAGACTATAGACTAGACTATAGACTAGACTATAGACTAGACTATAGACTAGACTATAGACTAGACTATAGACTAGACTATAGACTAGACTATAGACTAGACTATAGACTAGACTATAGACTAGACTATAGACTAGACTATAGACTAGACTATAGACTAGACTATAGACTAGACTATAGACTAGACTATAGACTAGACTATAGACTAGACTATAGACTAGACTATAGACTAGACTATAGACTAGACTATAGACTAGACTATAGACTAGACTATAGACTAGACTATAGACTAGACATAGACTAGACTATAGACTAGACTATAGACTAGACTATAGACTAGACTATAGACTAGACTATAGACTAGACTATAGACTAGACTATAGACTAGACTATAGACTAGACTATAGACTAGACTATAGACTAGACTATAGACTAGACTATCGACTAGACTATAGACTAGACTATAGACTAGACTATAGACTAGACCTATAACTAGAACTATAGACTAGACTATAGACTAGAACTATAGACTAGACTATAGACTAGACTATAGACTAGACTATAGACTAGACTATAGACTAGACTATAGACTAGACTATAGACTAGACTATAGACTAGACTATAGACTAGACTATAGACTAGACTATAGACTAGGACTATAGACTACTAATAGACTAGACTATAGACTAGACTATAGACTAGACTATAGACTAGACTATAGACTAGACTATAGACTAGACTATAGACTAGACTATAGACTAGACTATAGACTAGACTATAGACTAGACTATAGACTAGACTATAGACTAGACTATAGACTAGACTATAGACTAGACTATAGACTAGACTATAGACTACACTATAGACTAGGACTAGACTAGACTATAGAGTAGACTATAGACTAGACTATAGACTAGACTACAGACTAGACTATAGAGTAGACTATAGACTAGACTATAGACTAGACTACAGACTAGACTATAGACTAGACTTACAGACTAGACTATAGACTAGACTACAGACTAGACTATAGACTAGACTACAGACTAGACTAGACTATAGACTAGACTATAATCTAGTCTATAGACTAGTCTATAGTCTAGAGTATAGACTAGACCATAGACTGGACTATAGACTATAAAATGTATCAAAAGCTTTCTATAAAACAAGGAAGATTGAATGTAAAACGAAAGATATCTATTGGTAGAAAATTTATCGAAAATTTTCTATTAAATGAAATTTTACAAAAAAAATCTAAAAATTAAATTAAAGAAATTTTATATAAAAATTTTATGAACAAATTTTATCGAAATTTTCTAAAGACAGAAAATTTATAGAAAATTTTATATAAAAAAAAATTATACAAAATTTTTTAAAAATGTAAATTTGTAGGAAAATTCTTTAAAACGTGAAATTTATCGAAAATTTTCTGTAGTAATTTAATTTTTCTATTATTTATCAAAATTCCTTATATAAAGGTAACTGTAAACAAATTTATTTAAAGAGCGAGATTTATATGGAGTACTTATTAAAACATGAATTTCATAAAAATATTTAAAATATATAATTCATCGAAAAATTTCTAACAGTTTTAACATTAAAAAAAAATATGTAAGACGCACAAACCCATTGTTATTTACCGCACAAGTACAATTTGTTGCTAGAATATAAATCAATTTGTTTTTTTTTTATTTTTTGCTCCTACAATCATTAACATTCTAAGTGACTAAATGAATATGATTGATAATTTGAAATATTCCTACATCGCATCGTCATATTTTAAAGCAATTTTAAGACTTCAACAATTAAGAGGTGTGAACATTTAATGAATCATTAGAAAATTATTCAAATAATACCGAGTTTATATTTGCAAAGCTCATTTGTATTAAAAGATAATAAATTATTTTTAAGCCTAAGACTAGTACAAACATAAATTATTACAATTAATCAGGGCTTGTAATAAGTCTTAAATATGTATCTTCAACAACAAAAATCAATTAATATTTAGTTTTAAGGTCATGCAACAAAAAAATTAAAAATAGGAAGAGTTATTCATTCACATCATTGTACCTTTATTTTAATACAAATGTTAAACAGCCACCACCAACCAACTAGCCAATGATTAATGTTACAAATGAAAATTTATATCACTTCCGATTAACATGAATGAAACGACTCCATGCAACCAGTTATAGATGTTAAGTAAATGTAGCTGGAAATTACCTTGAATTTGTTTTCAATTGGGGATGGACGGACAGTTAGACACACAGAAACAAATGGATCCCTTTAATTATGAAAATATACTTACATATATTTATGAAATACATTTTTTTGTGAACAAAAATGTATAAATAACTAGATTAATCGAAGTATTATTTTAATATTTAAGTGGCTCTTGTTTCATGATTACAAACTCAATGTAATGTTGCATGTTGAAATGAAATTGTGAATAAATAATTACATAGTAAATTTGTAAAAACTAACAGGACCCCATTAATTCATATAAAGAGCCACACGTTTGCTTAAGGAAGATTTTTATTTACCTTGAATTTAAAAAGGCCTTAAGTCATATTTTTTTATTTAAACGAATTTAGAGAAATTTTCGATAAATAATCTTTTTAAAGAGAATTTTCAATAAACTCACTCTTTGAGAGAATATTCGATAAATTTGATCTCTGCAGATAATTTTTGATAATATAGACCAGGACTATAGACTAGACTATGGACTAGACTGTAGACTAGACTAGACTAGACTAGGCTAGACTGGACTAGAATAGAATAGACTAGGCTAGACTAGACTAGACTAGACTAGACTAGACTAGACTAGATTAGACTAGATTAGACTATACTATAGACTAGGCTATAGATCAGACCATATACTAGACTAAAACACTAGACTATAGACTAGACTATATTCTAGTCTATAGTCTAGACTATAGACTAAGAATATAGTCTAGACTATAGACTGAACGATAGACTAGACTAAAGACTAGACTAGACTATAGACTAGACTATAGACTAGACTATAGACTAGACTATAGACTAGACTATAGACTAGACTATAGACTAGACTATAGACTAGACCAATAGACTAACTATAGAACTAGACTATGACCTAGACTATAGACTAGACTATAGACCTAGACTATAGACTAGACTATAGACGAGACTATAGACTAGACTATAGACTAGACTATAGACTAGTACTATAGACTAGACTATAGACTAGACTATAGACTAGACTATAGACTAGACTATAGACTAGACTAGAGACTAGACTATAGAACTAGACTATAGGACTAGACTATAGACATAGACTATAGACTAGACTATAGCCTAGACTATAGACTAGACTATAGACTAGACTATAGACTAGACTATAGACTAGACTATAGACTAGACTATAGACTAGACTATAGACTAGACTATAGACTAGACTATAGACTAGGACTATAGACTAGACTATAGACTAGACTATAGACTAGACTATAGACTAACTATAGGACTAGACTATAGACTAGACTATAGACTAGGACTATAGACTAGACTATAGACTAGACTATAGGACTAGACTATAGACTAGGACTATAGACTAGACTATAGACTAGACTATAGACTAGACTATAGACTAGACTATAGACTAGACTATAGACTGGACTATAGACTAAAAACTATAGACTAGACTATAGACTAGACCAGGGGTCGGCAAACTATGGCTCGCGGGCCAAATGCGGCTCTTTGGATGTGGAGCTGTGGCTCTTTAGTTTTATACACCATTTTATTTATTTTATAAAAAAAATATTTATATATTTTAAAATTTTTCGGAATCGATTAACGAGCAGTGTATTAATACTAACAAAACAATTCGCAAAAGTTTCTACAATATACATACACAACTTTTTAACTTTGCTTAATCGTTCTGTACATGAACGAAACAAAAACATATACTTTTGAGTGAGAAAGAAAGAAAATTACACAATTAGCTTTCGCTCATTTCCTTGCTTTTACAATCGTACATTTGAGAATAAATCCTCATTGAACCATTTGGAATTGGTATTGGATCTCTAGAAATGCCAAAGTTTAAAAGCAAGTTGGAAGAGTTAGGTAAAAAGCCAACTAATAAATGAAAATTTATAGTCATTTTGAAACTTTAAACAACAAGTTATGATCCAATCTAAAGCCATACAAACCTATCACTCCCATTGAATTTGTTCCATGTACAAGTTTAATATTGTAAGAAAATTTTTAATTCTTTAAAGTGTTAATTGAAAAGTTCCTAAAACAAACAAACAAACTCCTACGAATTGCAATTAAATAAGATGTAGATGAGGATGTGCATACATTCCGAAATTTTCGTGTTTTTGGAATTAAAAGATATTTTTTGGAAATTTAAAATATAGTAACTAATTTATGTGGAGAGTTTGGATACAGTTAAATACTAAAAACTTGGTCTATTTGAAAACTTTAATCTTTTTTTAAAGAATTTTATATTTTTTTAACGCTTTCTATAAAAGGTGCCAAAAAATTAAACATTTTTAAATATTGCACGTTTTAATGACAGTGATCTATGAAAGATTGATATATTTTTTGCATAAAATGTTTGGCTATAAATAAATAATTGACCAGAAAGCGTATTATGGACCCATCCTTACAAAATTTGGTAATGAGATTTTTGATCCTATGAACTTGTTTGTGTTGATTTTCATCACTACCCAGCAAAAAAAGACGTGCAAAAAAGTAGTAAATGCATGGGTTGAACTGATAGTGAACTGGTTCATATTTAGGGGAAACATGCATGATTTTAACATTAGCGTGCCATTGGCATGCATGGGTTCGTATTTGCAAAAAATAGTTCGTCATTTAAATGAGTTCTTATAACCAATGAATATTCGATGATTCTCAAGCGAATTTTCATTGGTGGCACTATATTTATTTAAAAATGCATTAATGGTACTTCGATTTAATTATCAATATTTAAATAATTTTTTGAATGATATTGACAAAATAGAATAAGATAAAACATAACTACTGATTTTGATTGGATTTAAATTCATGCAGAGGAAAAATACCCATTGTGTTTTAAAATCCGTTAAGCAGTCTTGGTTTTTTCCTTCTCTTATTATGGACTTAATATTACTAATTTTAATGGACTTAATATTACTAATTTTAACAAAAATCTAATAAAAAATTAATGTCATTTTTAATCTTTATTGTATGAAATGCACGTTTTTCGTTAAATCTCCTAAGATAATACCAAATTACAGTAAAATATTACAATTCCTATAGTGGAGTTACATGAGTGAATTTGGGTGCATTTTCATGCCTTCACTGATGACAAATTTATTAGAATTTAGGCATGTATTTAAAACGCATTAAATAGAATACTTACTAAAGAAATCATGAAATTATCCCTTCTTCTTTAACAACTTCAAAATTTTTTTGCTGGGTATACTTGTGTTTTAGACTGTTGTATGTATTTTTGTTCTTATAAACTTGTTTATGACGAATTCCACCACTATGCTAGTATTGCCTGTTTTGAGCGTTAAAGCGTGGGGATCTAATATGGGGGATAGGATCAATTATGAGCCGATCATCACTAAATTTGGTTAAGTTATTTTTTTGTGCCTGTTTGTGTTGAATTTTGTCATAATACTGCTATCATTAAGCCAGTTCTGATTGTTAAATTAAAATTTGGAAGATAGATTTTTGTTCTTATACAACTTGTTCTCATACAACTTGTTTATCTCGAATTTCGTCGCTATACTGCTACTTTTAACTGTCTTGTCTATACCCGAGCAAAATTACGTACATCAATACCCAACATACCCGGGTATGTCATACAATTTATATGGCTATTTCATCTTTTTACACATTTCTAGTGTATAATTCAGATAATTGTTAAAACTAATTTAATAAAACGTCTGTATATATAAATTAAATAGTTTTTGATTATAAACCATTAAATTTTAGCAATTCTTTTTAGAGTTTTCTTATTGCTTTCCTATTAACAAAAATATCGTATGCAAAAAACATAAAGAAAAACGCCTTCATAACGTATAATGTACATTATGCAGAATTTAAATTTGTAAAATTTGAATTCAAGAAGCTATTACTCAGTGACCGGGAAAGATAATTGAACAAAACTTTTTATATATTATTTATTAAGGTGTATATAATCGACTAGCTTTAAAGAAATTGTTTTTGCTTTCGTAAGAAGGGAACTTTTTTGCAAAAAAAAAGACTGCTAAGTCATGGTCAAAAATTAAAGTTTTAAAATTTAAACTTAAATATTTTGTTTATATGAGAATAAAATTAGTATAATCAGCATAATTTTACTTTACTAAGTCATATACAATAAAAAAAAATTATTTCAATCAAAATCGGCGCATATTTGTTAATCCACAAATATTTCACATTCAAAAATATGAATAAAGACACATGACTCTGTATTTGAAACTAAATTTGTTGTTCAGTTCAATTTTTGTTCATAAGATACAAGAATATATATATTCTAAAAATAAAACATAAAACTTATAAAGAAACTTAATTTTTTTTCCGATACTGACATATAATTTTTATACATACCGGGGATGTTGGGTAAAAATAGAAAATATAATTATATAGATATATATCTAACTAATTTTTGGAAAATGTATAGAAAACTTTACTCTGAAAGCATAGTCCAAATTACAAGCCGATACGATATATCACTTCAAAAATGAAAAACATACACGGGTATGTGGGTATTGACATAACGGTTAAGTCAATTATGATCGTTAGAGTAATTTTTTTAAAGGGGCCTTATATTGGGGTTGGTCAATTATGGTTCGATGTCCGCAATACATCACATAAAAAACCTGTGCAAAATTTGATCTCGATTGCTGCCTAATTAATATACATAACTATGACACTTTATACTGTATTAAGGCAAATGCCTTTTAAATGATTCACTGTCGCCCCACTCTAATAAACTTTTATATCTTTATATAACAAGTGTTAAAAACGCATTCGAGTGACCCACAAAAATTCATTTGTAATGTTTTAATAAACAAACATTTTGTGGCTCTTTTAAAACCCATGTTTTGTGAACTGTAAGTTTTGGTCTTCCGACTCAAAAGTTTGCCGACCCCTGACTAGAACTATAGACTAGACTATAGACTAGACTATAGACTAGACCTATAGACTAGACTAGACTAGACTAGACTAGACTAGACTAGCCTAAGCTTAGCCCTAGCGATAGACTAACCAAGACGGTTCCCAATGGGGGTCCGCGGACCCCTAGTGGTCCGTAGTAAAATCCTAGGGGGTCCGCGAAGAACGAACGAAAAAAACCATGAATAAACAATATTCTGCTTTTATATGTATGTACAAATATCTCCAATTTTTGTGCAATAATCCCAATTTTTTGGTGACTTTTTGAATTTTATTTTTTTCGGTTGTTTATCAGGAAGAAGCTAGGCCCTACAAATTATTGTATAACTTTTATAAAGTAAAGTATTGCGTGATTTGTAATTTTTATTCCTGCATATGTACTGAAATAATGGTTTTTTATTTCTGACAAATAATACTCTGCCTTAAATTAAATTAGGGATACTGGTATTCCGGAGTATGAAGTTCAATTCAAGACAAGCTTATTACAGATTTAAGTTTATCAAATTGTAAGCAAAGTGTTCTCGTTTGAAAGGACTAAAATTATATATTTCCAAAACAGAGGTGACTCTTTATGCATCTCTTTATAAATATTTCAATCCGACGTGATACACAGATTTTAACTTGATTTTGTCGACCAATACATTATATTTAAATTAATATTATTAAATTAACATCAGAAAATCCATAGCGTTTCGCGTAAATATGTAACCAAAAACGCATTCCGCAACAACATAGAAGAAGTCCAACTTTCTTATATTATTTTCCCGAAAACTTAGCTCACTTACTCAGTTCCACCCTTTGCAAATCGCAACAAATTTTTGAAACGTGACTCCTTAAGCACATGTGACAATATTTGATAAAGAAACCTTTTCGCTACCTTGAAGAAAAATGAACATGAAAGATCTCACGATCATAAAATTAAACATCATGTTAACATATCAACAAAGAAGTCATTCTATCTTCAAAACATGCAATTGAAAACCTATCTGAAATATATATATTCTCAATGTACGGGAATATTTATAGATATGACATCTCTACATTTATTAGACCTAGGGATTAATGAACTAGGTCAATTTTCGGATGGACAATTATTTAGAACAATAAGATATCAAAATATGTATTGGGGTCCGCGAATTAAATAAGTTCTTCAAGGGGTCCGCGAAGTAAAATCGGTGGGAACCGCTGGATAGACTATAGACTAGACTATAGACTAGACTATAGACTAGACTATAGACTAGACTATAGACTAGACTAGACTAGACTATAGACTGACTATAGACTAGACTATAGACTAGACTATAGACTAGACTATAGACTAGACTAGACTAGACTATAGACTAGACTATAGACTAGACTATAGACTAGACTATAGACTAGACTATAGACTAGACTATAGACTAGACTATAGACTAGACTATAGACTAGACTATAGACTAGACTATAGACTAGACTATAGACTAGACTATAGACTAGACTATAGACTAGACTATAGACTAGACTATAGACTAGACTATAGACTAGACTATAGACTAGACTATAGACTAGACTATAGACTAGACTATAGACTAGACTATAGACTAGACTATAGACTAGACTATAGACTAGACTATAGACTAGACTATAGACTAGACTATAGACTAGACTATAGACTAGACTATAGACTAGACTATAGACTAGACTATAGACTAGACTATAGACTAGACTATAGACTAGACTATAGACTAGACTATAGACTAGACTATAGACTAGACTATAGACTAGACTATAGACTAGACTATAGACTAGACTATAGACTAGACTATAGACTAGACTATAGACTAGACTATAGACTAGACTATAGACTAGACTATAGACTAGACTATAGACTAGACTATAGACTAGACTATAGACTAGACTATAGACTAGACTATAGACTAGACTATAGACTAGACTATAGACTAGACTATAGACTAGACTATAGACTAGACTATAGACTAGACTATAGACTAGACTAGACTAGACTATAGACTAGACTATAGACTAGACTATAGACTAGACTATAGACTAGACTATAGACTAGACTATAGACTAGACTATAGACTAGACTATAGACTAGACTATAGACTAGACTATAGACTAGACTATAGACTAGACTATAGACTAGACTATAGACTAGACTATAGACTAGACTATAGACTAGACTATAGACTAGACTATAGACTAGACTATAGACTAGACTATAGACTAGACTATAGACTAGACTATAGATAGACTATAGACTAGACTATAGACTAGACTATAGACTAGACTATAGACTAGACTATAGACTAGACTATAGACTAGACTATAGACTAGACTATAGACTAGACTATAGACTAGACTATAGACTAGACTATAGACTAGACTATAGACTAGACTATAGACTAGACTATAGACTAGACTATAGACTAGACTATAGACTAGACTATAGACTAGACTAGACTAGACTATAGACTAGACTATAGACTAGACTATAGACTAGACTATAGACTAGACTATAGACTAGACTATAGACTAGACTATAGACTAGACTATAGACTAGACTATAGACTAGACTATAGACTAGACTATAGACTAGACTATAGACTAGACTATAGACTAGACTATAGACTAGACTATAGACTAGACTATAGACTAGACTATAGACTAGACTATAGACTAGACTATAGACTAGACTATAGACTAGACTATAGACTAGACTATAGACTAGACTATAGACTAGACTATAGACTAGACTATAGACTAGACTATAGACTACTATAGACTAGACTATAGACTAGACTATAGACTAGACTATAGACTAGACTATAGACTAGACTATAGACTAGACTATAGACTAGACTATAGACTAGACTATAGACTAGACTATAGACTAGACTATAGACTAGACTATAGACTAGACTATAGACTATAGAACTATAGACTAGACTATAGACTAGACTATAGACTAGACTATAGACTAGACTATAGACTAGACTATAGACTAGACTATAGACTAGACTATAGACTAGACTATAGACTAGACTATAGACTAGACTATAGACTAGACTATAGACTAGACTATAGACTAAGACTATAGACTAGACTATAGACTGACTATAGACTAACTATAGACTAGACTATAGACTAGACTATAGACTAGACTATAGACTAGACTATAGACTAGACTATAGACTAGACTATAGACTAGACTATAGGACTAGACTATAGACTAGACTATAGGCTAGACTATAGGCTAGACTATAGACTAGACTATAGGCTAGACTATAGACTAGACTATAGACTAGACTATAGACTAGACTATAGACTAAACTATAGACTAGACTATAGACTGACTATAGACTAAACTATAGACTAGACTATAGACTAGAGTATAGACTAGACTATAGACTAGACTATAGACTAGACTATAGGCTAGACTATAGACTAGACTATAGGCTAGACTATAGACTGCACTAATAATATATTCTGACCACAATTTTTGACTCTTTTTAATTAAAAAAAATATCAAAATCTTCAAAA
>NW_023995812.1:0-5000 GCF_015586225.1 Lucilia sericata
GTCTGGACTATAGACTATAGTCTGGACTATAGACTATAGTCTGGACTATAGACTATAGTCTGGACTATAGACTATAGTCTGGACTATAGACTATAGTCTGGACTATAGACTATAGTCTGGACTATAGACTATAGTCTGGACTATAGACTATAGTCTGGACTATAGACTATAGTCTGGACTATAGACTATAGTCTGGACTATAGACTATAGTCTGGACTATAGACTATAGTCTGGACTATAGACTATAGTCTGGACTATAGACTATAGTCTGGACTGTAGACTATAGTCTGGACTATAGAGTATAGTCTGGATTATAGGCTATAGTCTGGACTATAGACTATAGTCTGGACTATAGACTATAGTCTGGACTATAGACTATAGTCTGGACTATAGACTTTAGTGTGGACTATAGACTATAGTCTGAACTATATATAGTCTGACTACTACTATAGTCTGGACTATTTACTATAGTCTGGACTATAGACTATAGTCTGAACTATATGCTATAGTCTGGACTATAGACTATAGTCTGGACTATATATTATAGTCTGAACTATATTCTATAGTCTGAACTATAGACTATAGTCTGGACTATATATTATAGTCTGGACTATATTCTATAGTCTGAACTATAGACTATAGTCTGGACTATAGACTATAGTCTGGACTATAAACTAAAGTCTGGACTATAGACTACAGTCTGGACTATAGACTACAGTATGGACTATATATTATAGTTTGGACTATATTCTATAGTCTGGACTATAGACTATAGTCTGGAATATAGTATATAGTCTGGACTAAAGTCTATAGTCTGGACTATAAACAATAGTATGGACTATAGACTACATTCTGGACTATAGACAATAGTCAGGATTATATACTATAGCTTGGACTATATACTATAGTCTGGAATATAGACTATAGTCTAGGCCATAGACTGTAGTCTGGACTAAAGACTATAGTCTGGACTAAAGACTATAGTCTGGACTAAAGACTATAGTCTGGACTATAGACTATAGTCTGGACTAAAGACTATATTCCAGACTATAGTCTATAGTTCAGACTATAGCCTACAGTTCAGACTATAGACTATAGTCCAGACTGAAGTATAGATTATATTCCAGACTATAGTCTATAGTTCAAACTATAGCCTACAGTACAGACTATAGACTATAGGCCAGACTGAACTATAGACTATAGTCTAGACTATAGCCTATAGTCTGGAGTATAGGCTATAGTCTGGACTATAGACTATAGTCTGGACTTAAGGCTATAGTCTGGAATATGGACTGTAGTCTGTGATATAGACTATAGTCTGGACTATAGACTATAGTCTGGACTATAGACTATAGTCTAGACTATAGACTATAGTCTAGACTAAAGACTATAGTCTAGACTAAAGACTATAGTCTAGACTAAAGACTATAGTCTAGACTAAAGACTATAGTCTAGACTAAAGACTATAGTCTGAACTATAGACTATAGTCTGAACTATAGACTATAGTTTGAACTATTGACAATAATCTGAAGTATAACCTATAGTATGGACTATAAACCGTATACATTTGGGAAAAGGAAACTCTAGAAAGTTTAAATAAATAGTATTTAAATTCTTTTCAATCGTTATGACTAAGTTTTATTACACTGATTCGTAATGTTTATTGTAATTATCTTAACAATTTAAGTTTTTTTTTTGTGTTATTATTTATAAAACGTTTACTTTTTTGTTATAAATTATTTTTTTGTTCATATGTACTTAAGTTTAAAATTACGTTTCATTAAAGACTTGTGTCAACAATTTTGTATTAAATAATAAAAAAAAGTGATTTTCTTTTGTCTGTCTGGCCTTAAGTACCTATGCGTGTTGTAAAATTTAGTCGTCTGCTTTGGGAATTTTTCTTTATCAAAATATTGAGACAAAAATTTTGATTTAATATTTGTGTAAGTTACCACACCCTACAGACTTTTTTAAGTAAAAATTCTAAATGAAAGTTTAATTTTTATTCAGAATATCTGAATAATAATAATGGAAATTTGGGGGAAATTCTTAAAATTTGTTTTTGTAGGGTTCTTTTAAAGTCGTCTCTTAATAATGTTTTAGAAATGGCCCATTTTTTGGTTTAGCTCCAGTTTTTTTCTCTTCTTGTTTTGCCAAGATAAATTTAAAACACTTGTCATTTTTTTGTCAAAATAAACAAAAGATTAAACAAATAGAAAAAATTTTCAATTCCATTTCATAATAATTGTTTGTTATAGCGATAAAAACCTGAAGTGAACTTTTTTATAAAAAAATCAAAAGGACAAGTTGAAAATTTCGCACTAGCAGCAATAATCTGCAGACATAATAATGTCAAACATAATATCTTGAATATATTTAAATATTTATAAATGGCAAGCAAGTTATTTTTAAAAATACAGGTGTTAAAATATTTATTTATAAATAATAACAACAAATGTGCTTTTAATAAATTAATGTTAATTTTGAAATAAAATAAAATAGAGTAAAGTAAAGTAGCAATAGTTTCACATAATTTCACACAGTTTAAAGAAATACAACACGATTTTTCTATGGAAATTTTTCTGAAATTATACTACATAAACAAATGTATCTTTTATTAATCAAAGTAGGCAATTTAATAAATTGATTGATCATACTACTTTTATTTAGGCATTTATTTTCCCTATCATGTTAGTAGTAGACTACTTTTTAAAATTTCCCTGTTCCCTGTCGCGATCATCACTTAATGTCTCTCTTTGTTAATGAATATAAATGATGTTTTGTTTTGTGTTTTTGTTTTTTAAGTAGAATAAAACAATTTTTAATTATGTAAATAAATTTAAATGAACTTTCATTCCAAAGAACATGAGTTTTTATGTAAAATACAATATATATTTACGTAGAGAGCAAACAAGATGTTTTTTTTAATTGCTGCTTTTTTATAATTCTTTATTAATTTTTAAGGTCATAGAGTATAAACAATAATACAAGTGAACTTTAAGCAATAAAATAAAAATAATTAAAAACAGAAGTATAATTTAAAAGTTATGGAATTTAAACAAACAGTGGGTTTGTGATGCTGCTATGCAGGGACTATTAGCAGTAATGCCCACTGAGCGACTTCTTCAAGAAATATTACAGCTGAGTATAGATACGATAGATAGATAGATAGATAGATTAGATATACTAGATAGAAGATAGATAGAAGATAGATAGATAGATAGAAGATAGCTAGATAGATAGCATAGATGCTAGCATCGATGATAGATAGAGTAGATAGATAGATAGTCGTAATAGATCGTAGATAGCTCGATGATAGATCGATTTGTAGCTCGCTCGCATCGGGCTCGCTAGCTGCTAGATGATCGACTCGATAGCTAGCGATAGCTAGCTAGATCTAGCTAGCTAGATCGATAGATCGATAGTAGCTCGCTCGATCGTCGCTTCGCTAGCTAGATAGCTGTCGCTTCTCCTCGTAGCTCGCTCGCTCGCTCGCTCGATCGCTCGCTCGCTAGCTCGCTCGCTCGCTCGCTCGCTCGCTCGCTCGCTCGCTCGCTCGCTCGCTCGCTCGCTCGCTCGCTTCGCTCGCTCTCGCTCGCTCGCTCGCTCGCTCGCTCGCTCGCTCGCTCGCTCGCTCGCTCGCTCGGTCCTCGCTCGCTCGCTCGCTCGCTCGCTCGCTCGCTCGCTCCTCGCTCGCTCTGCTCGCTCGCTCGCTCGCTCGCTCGCTCGCTCGCTCGCTCGCTCTCGCTCGCTCTCTCGCTCTCTCGCTCGCTCGCTCGCTCGCTCGCTCTCTCGCTCGCTCGCTCGCTCGCTCGCTCGCTCGTCGCTCGCTCGCTCGCTCGCTCTCTCGCTCCTCGCTCCCTCGCTCGCTCGCTCGCTCGCTCGCTCTCTCGCTCGCTCGCTCGCTCGCTCCTCGCTCGCTCGCTCGCTCGCTCGCTCCTCGGTAGCTCGGTCGCTCCTCGCTCGCTCGCTCGCTCGCTCGCTCGCTCGCTCGCTCGCTCGCTCGCTCCCTCGCTCCTCCCCTCCCTCCCCTTCCCCCTTCCCCTTCTCCTCCCTCCTTTTTTCTCGCTTTTCTCTTTCCTCGCCCTCTCCTTTTCCTTTCTGCCTTTCCTTCTCTCCCTGTTTTCCTTTTTTCTTTCCCCTCGCCCTTGCATCTTGCCCGTTGCATTTCCTTGACCATCTATTGATATTGATGTGACAATATAAATACTGAAAAATACTTATTTTTATATTTAAATAAAGATTCTTCCTTGTTATACTAAATAAAGAACAAAAAGTAAATAATATGCATAAAAATATTTATTGACAACAATAACAAACAAACAAACAATATTATTGTTATACAATAATTGGGTAAGATTTTCACGTACTACTTTTGCAAGTAGATAAAAATATTTATGACATTATATAGACAATACAACAATATTTTTGTTGTATTTGCTTCTTAAACAGAATTTGTGGTGTATTACTGCCAAACAGGAAAACAGACTAAGAAAATAAAATGAAATAAGTCATTGATCTGGACAATTAGTGTTAATAACGATTATTTAAATTTTATTTAAGAAAATAATATGTGAGTTTGTGGATAGAATTTTATAATAAATGTTGTTTACAATTTACTTTAACGATTTCGCTAACATAAAATGTTGGCATCACTTGAAAAACTGTCAAGGAGTTAACAGGTGTTGCCACCGTAATGCAGAGAGTAGTAGTGTTGCCAGTTAAAATTTTTTGTATAAAGGATTCAGTTTCAAGGAAAGCAATAATAAATTAAAGAAAACTAGCTTTCCTAAATAAAATTTACTGACTATTTCCTATAATTGTTAAAGAAAACATTAATTAATAACCTTTGAATGGTATATCGTAAAGATTTGTTTTTTCCCTTCATTATCAAAGGAATTTTTGTTCTATTTATTAACCGCCTAACATAAAAATCTAAACAATAATTAATAAATCAATTTATTTGTTTTCAAATTGGTTAAAAAACAAAACTTTTACA
>NW_023995812.1:12500-22500 GCF_015586225.1 Lucilia sericata
TAAAGGATTATTATGTGTGTAATTATAAAAATTACAACATTTTATTGTAAAAATAGAAAATAAAACAATAATAAAAGTAAAGAAATAAACTTAACACAAAACTCCAGTACAAATATTAAAAGAAACAAAAACAAAATGGCTACAACTAATGTAACAGCCGGAGCAACTGCAACACCAGAAGAAACCCTGTCCAAAGATGAAGTAGATTTTGTTAAAGTCTCTCACAATAACAACAACAATCATAATATTAATAACAATGTAAATAATTTAACACACAACATCATCAACAACAACAACAACAAAGTGCCAAAAACAACAACCAACAATCAACAACAAAACAATAACAGTCAAAAGCCAAAGGAACGTTTAACAATATTTGGTTTTAGTAAAAAATCCAAATCTTTAGATGAACAAAAATTAGCAAAAAAGGACAATAGCAAAAGCCATGAAAAGTCAGATAGTGCTACCACAGATTCAGGATTCCCCTGTCAACCCACACCTGTACCCATAGGTACACCACCCAGACACAATAAATTTGTTAAAAGTTCTTCCATATCACGTCTTCTGGGCAATACCTATAATGCCAAAAAATTCGACAAAGAAGAGAAGAAGGTGGCAGCGGGTAAATTTAATACTTATGGCGGTAGACGTCGTTCAAGCGGTCCCTATTTGGAACGTTTCAAACGTTATGCCAAAGATGATGCTGATGTCGCATCACCTCCAGTTGTGCTAATCGAGAAAACAATGACCAATTCCGATACATTAGACAGCGAAATGTTGGCTTTGGAACATTTTCATGAACCACGTCACGATGATTTGGGTTCCAAGGCTATGCGTACCATATCCAGAGGTTTGGGTAAACTGTGGTGGAAACGTACACATAGTGTAGATATTAGTTCACCGGATCCGGAATTTAAGGTGTCATATTTGGGCAATGTTTTGACGGGATGGGCAAAGGGTAAGGATAATTTTAAATGATGTTATTGTTGTTGAAAAATACTAAACATTTTTATAAAATAATTAAAGTAAATAAAACTTAGTTTTTAATCCGAAAAAAATCATTTTTTGTTTCTTTCTTTTTTCCCGTCCAGGCGAAGGTTGTGTGGAGAAACAGCTAAATACGCTGTGGCGCAATTATACGCAAAACAATAAACCCGACGTAATAATGCGCCTAAAAGTATGTGCCTCTGGTTTGAAAGCAACAACCAGACAACACGGACTAACAGAATATTGGGCCAATCGTATCACACATTGCTGTGCACCAAAGAACTATCCACGCGTCTTCTGTTGGATTTATCGTCATGAGGGACGTAAGCTAAAACACGAACTGAGATGTCATGCTGTTTTGTGTAGTAAAGAGAAACAAGTACAAGAAATCTGTGATACTTTAAAGGTGAGAAAGAGTTTCTCCCATAACAATATATTTTGCTTCTTTAGAGAGAAACATAATTTTCATTTTTTTTTTTTTCGATTTTTTCCATTTTACAGGCCAATCTTGAGTGTGCTCTGCGTGAATTTAAACGTGAGAAAATTCTCAAACAGAATGCTCGCTTAAGTCTTGCTAACGCTGTCTATGATAACCCCAGTTTGCCAAGACGTAAGATTCTACTGAGTGTGGGCAGTAATAACTATCGTCCGCCCTTGGAAAGATCAAAATCGGCACCCAAATTAATGGCCATTGAAGAGGCCATAGGCGAAGAGGGAGAGGAGGTGGAAGAGACCAATGAACCTGAAATGAAGCCATGCTGTCAAAAGGATTCTTTATATCCAGCCATGACTTTAGGCAGAAGACGTTGCCGTCGTGGTCATTCCATACGCAGAACTGGTAAATTAAGACCGGTAAGCTGTGGATCCTCAGACAGTCCCTGCTGTGGTGGTAAACAACAACAGCCGCTGGCATTAAATGAAACCAAAGATTTAAAGGAAATGGAAAAGGTAAAGAAACCGGGAGATACAAATTATGGCTCCGATGATTCGGATGATTTTGAGAAAATATTAAAACACAATGATTACGATACCAATGCTTCTTTGACCAATGAATTGTTGCCCTATTTCGAGAGACAATTGAATAAGAATATCAGCAATAGTTGTGGCAGTTTAAGTGATTTAAAAGATGAGCAACAGGTTGGTGGTGCTCACCACGAAGAAGAAGGAGAACCTTTAAGTTTATTACCCTGTATAAATAATGATCCCAATGCTAATCCTTTAAATGATTTCAATCCCCATCATTTGAATGAACAAACCGAGGAAGAGGAAGCCGAACAATTGGTTACCATGAGACGTGCGGGAGTATGCAGTGATGGTGAAGATGATTTTTTGGGTGAAGAGGAAGATGATATGTACTTCCGTCAGGCGGGCCATTTTGACAATGCTACATCGTCATTCTATGCGTAAAATGGCTAATCTATCGCTGAGTAGCGATGAGGGCAGCAGTAGTTTGGAAACCAATTCCAGTGGTGTTATGGAAACTAGATATAAACATCAACAGCAGTCTTCTATATCATCTGAAGCCTCTTCGGCTTCTTCTACTCCCCAACAGAGTGCTAGCAAACGTATAAGTAATGATAGTGCTGATGAGGGTTCCATATCTAGTGGTTGTGAGACCGCCAGCACGGTAACCAATAATCAAGATGATATATCTTTGAAATATAGACAAGCTCTCAAACAATTTTCTAACGGTGAGGTTGTACATGACCTCGAAGAGCCCTCCTCTTTGGATTCCAACTCCCTAACAAATGAGGAAATCTTTGAATGTTTACAGAAACGTAATAACAGTGATGCCGCCACCACCTTTAGCAGTTCCAGTTCTATAACTCTCAAAATGAGCTCCTCCCCCAGAGACTCTCTAAGTGGCCTTAATCTAACCGAACAGAGTCCAACATTATCGTGCACAAATAGCAGTATATCATCAGTACAACGTCCCAGACGTTCTAGACGTCAACGTGATGTTAAACAAGATTCAGATTCCGAGTGCAGTGATGAATCGGGTTATGTCGAGTATCAGGAGAGAGAAAAGTGTAAGAGTAATAATAACAATAGTAGTAGTAATAGTAAGTTAGAACAACCAAAGCCTCAATTACCTATAAAGCCTCAAATACCACCAAAACCTATGCCACGAAGATTTATCAATATACATAATAATACTACAACAACTATACCTACAACAACAACGGTTTAGGGATTTGTTAATTACATTGTTTTATTTCTGGTTAGTTTAGCAAAGTTTATAACCAAGTAAAAGTTTTAAAGAGAGTAAGAGAGAGATACAAAGAGTAGGATTTCTTTTTACAGCCAGAAGTTGGCTGCATTCTCTCCCTCTTTTAAAGATTTAACAATTTTAAATAATTGCAACAATTTTGAAATATTTTCTTTTAAAAAAACTAAAAAGAAACTAAACGTTTCTTTGCAAAATAATATTTCTATGAAAAAAACTTTGAAATTCTTTAAAAATTAGTGTTAAACGTTACATTTCTACAAATTTTCTTTTAAAAACTCTTACAACTTCTCACATTTTTCAATTAAAGTTTTTAATTCCTTTCTAATCGAACTTTTACAACAGTGATATTGTATTGTTTTTACAAAAAAAAAAAATAACAAACCAACAAAAACAACTTAAATTTAAAAGTCCTCATCATCCCCTTGTGCTTATATATATATTCATTAAAATACTTAACATTTAGTGCCTTAAAAAATATATCTTTTTAGAAAATTTTTTATTTTATAAAAGAATTTGTTGAAAATTATTATAAACATTTATATTAATTAAAAACTAAACAATATTATTTTATATTTATACACCATATTTTTACATTTAACACAATAAATAATTAAGTGATTTATACAATTTGTTGGTTTTTGTTTGTTTTTTTATTATTTTTAGTATTAAAAAAAAATAGTTTTAAAAAACAAATTTATATAAGTTATAAAATAAAAATTGTTTATAATTTCTTGCATCCCTCTTCCCTTAAATCATTGTTTTATATCATTTTAGTTCTTATACAAAACAACAACTTGTTTTTTGTCAAATTATTCTTTTTTTGTCTACAAATCTATTTTATTATAACACATTTCTTTAACTTGCATTGTTTTATTGTAAATGAATTTATTATGTTAAATCTCTATTATATTATTATATATTATTGCTATTATTATATTTTTTATATAGTATAAGTTTTATCTGCTTAGAATTTTTAATAAAAATGATATAATTTAATAATAATAAAACAAATGAGTGAATAAAGTATCAATAAAAAAAGAACAAAACAAAAGTTTGAAGTTATTTTTCTAATGAATTGGGTGAAAATTCTAGCGGGATTATGAAACATTGATATACACATTAACTTCTATTATAGAATTGTTCTAGAAATGAACTAAAACTGAAGTTCAACTGAACTAGAATTGAACTAGAACTGAACTAGACCTGAACTAGAATTGAACTAGAACTGAACTAGAACTGAATTAGAACTGAATTAGAACTGAACTAGAACTGAACTAGAACTGAACTAGAACTGAACTAGAACTGAACTAGAACTGAACTAGAACTGAACTAGAACTGAACTAGAACTCAACTAGAATTGAACTAGAACTGAACTAGAACTGAACTAGAAATGAACTAAAACTGAAGTACAACTGAACTAGAATTGAACTAGAACTGAACTAGATCTGAACTAGAATTGAACTAGAACTGAACTAGAACTGAACTAGAACTGAACTAGAACTGAACTAGATCTGAACTAGAACTGAACTAGAACTGAACTAGAACTAGAACTGAACTAGAACTGAACTAGAACTAGAACTGAACTAGAACTAGAACTGAACTAGAACAGAACTAGAACTGAACTAGAACTGAACTAGAACTGAACTAGAACTGAACTAGAACTGAACTAGAACTGAACTAGAACTGAACTAGAACTGAACTAGAACTCAACTAGAACTGAACTAGAACTGAACTAGAACTGAACTAGACTTGAACAGAACTGAATTAGAACTGAACTAGAACTGAACTAGAACTGAACTAGAACTGAACTAGAACTGAACTAGAACTGAACTAGAACTGAACTAGAACTGAACTAGAACTGAACTATAACTGAACTAGAACTGAACTGAACTAGATCTGAACTAGAACTGAACTACAACTGAACTAGAACTGAACTAGAACTGAACTAGAACTGAATTAGAACTGAACTAGAACTAAACTAGAACTGAATTAGAACTGAACAGAGATGAACTAGAACTGAACTATCTATCTATCTATCTATCTATCTATCTATCTATCTATCTATCTATCTATCTATCTATCTATCTATCTATCTATCTATCTATCTATCTATCTATCTATCTGACTATCTATCTGACTATCTATCTATCTATCTATCTATCTATCTATCTATCTATCTATCTATCTATCTATCTATCTATCTATCTATCTATCTATCTATCTATTAATTAATCTATCTATTTATCTATCTATTTATCTATCTATCTATCTATTTATATATCTATCTATTTATCTATCTATCTATTTATCTATCTATTTCTATTTAGCTATCTACACAACTTCTATGAAATTTTGAAACTCGAGTTATTACTTTTCATTTAAAGTCATTGCGCTTTTTGAACAAAAAGACAAACCATTAATATTTTTTTAACACTTCGCCACGCTATTTTACTTTCTGCCAAATATTTTTTAACATTGCAAAACATTTAACATGGTAAACCTGTTAAATTTAACAATTTTTTATAATATATAAAATAAACAACTCAATATAAACAACGATTTTTTTAAAATTACCAATATAAACCAGTTATAATTTAATTCGAAATTTATCTTAAGAGGAAAAAGTTCTTAGGGTTAAATTTAAATGACACCTTAAAATATACAAGAAATACCCAAAATCCACAACAAAAAAAACGCACATGCCCAAAAACTCATTAAATTTGCACACAAAACCAAAAGACAGACAACAATTTTTAAATTGACCCACTTTTTCGAAAAAATAACACTTAATTTGTTACAAGCTTTACTTTAGTCGCAAAAAAATAAAAAATGCATTAAACCAGATTTTGTCTTAAATCAATTTTTTATGTTTTCTTTATTAAATTTTTTTTAACAATTACACAAAAAAATAAAACAACTGATAAAACTGGATCTTTAACTTAAAATTGCGTTGTGGTATGTGGTGTTTCAGGCAAAAGTTAGTGCCGAGATGTTATTGACACACCGCATCGTGAAAGGAAATAGTTCCCCTTTTTTGTAAGAGACCACAAACTGTACCGCGAAAATCACGTAATGAACTGTCCTGTAATTGTTGATCGAAAACCTGTACGAGATAAAAAAAACATGAATTTTAAATAAAATAAACGTTTTTGTTTTAATCATTATTATGCTCATTATGTATTTTAAACATTATTAAATTGCTTGTATATTGTTGTACTTACAACCGTCGTAAATTATGGTCGGTACAAAACTTATCCGATATGAGTGAGTTATGCGTTCAGCTTCCAATTGCAGTAATGTTCCCAATTCGGTATTCATGCAGGTGTCAATGTCACTTGAGAGGCCAACTGATTCGGCGCACTGAGTAAATAGGGAAATTGATTTTTAGTTGATTATAAAGACAACTTAATAAAGCCAAGAAAGCAGAATCACTTCCACAGCTTATTTAACAATTTCCACAGATGAAATGTCATTCATTATTTTGCAGACAATATAATAACTACTCTATTAAAAGTGCTCGAAATAGATTAAATTATCTTTTAAGATTGGCCCATATTTGCCATAGCTCCCATGTAATGACAACTTCGTAAAATAAATGTAATTTTCACAAATATCTTAAACCTGAATTAGAACTAAACTAGACGAAACTAAAATTAGAATTTAAATTCAACTGAATTAAAATTTAAGAAGAAATGAACTGGATCTGATCTAGAACTGAACTAGAACCGAACTAGAATTAATTTAGAATTGAACGAGAACTGAGTAGAACAAACCAGAACTGAACTAGAACTGAACTAGAACTAGAACTGAACTAGAAATAGACTGAACTAGAACTGAACTAGAACTGAACTAGAACTGAACTAGAACTGAACTAGAACTGAACTAGAACTGAACTAGAACTGAACTAGAACTGAACTAGAACTGAACTAGAACTGAACTAGAACTGCACTAGAACTGAACTAGAACTGAACCAGAACTGAATTAGAATTGAACTAGAATTGAACTAGAACTGAACTAGAACTGAACTAGAACTGAACTAGAACTGAACTAGAACTGAACTAGAACTGAACTAGAACTAGAACTGAACTAGAACTGAACTAGAACTGAACTAGAACTGAACTAGAACTGAACTAAAACTGAACTAGAACTAGAACTGAACTAGATCTGAACTAGAACTAAACTAGAATTGAAGTAGAACTGAACTAGAACTGAACTAGAACTGAACTAGAACTGAACTAGAACTGAACTAGAACTGAACTAGAACTGAACTAGAACTGAACTAGAACTGAACTAGAACTGAACTAGAACTGAACTAGAACTGAACTAGAACTGAACTAAACTGAACTAGAACTGAACTAGAACTGAACTAGAACTGAACTAGAACTGAACTAGAACTGAACTAGAACTGAACTAGAACTGAACTAGAACTGAACTAGAACTGAACTAGAACTGAACTAGAACTAAACTAGAACTGAACTAGAACTAAACTAGAACTGAACTACTAGAATTGAACTAGAACTGAACTAGAACTGAACTATAACTGAACTAGAACTGAACTAGAACTAGAACTGAACTAGAACTGAACTAGAAATGAACTAGAAATGAACTAGAACTGAACTAGAACTGAACTAGAACTGAACTAGAACTGAACTAGAACTGAACTAGAACTGAATTAGAACTGAACTAGAACTGAACTAGAACTGAACTAGAACTGAACTAGAACTGAACTAGAACTGAACTAGAACTGAACTAGACTGAACTAGAACTGAACTAGAACTGAACTAGAACTGAACTAGAACTGAACTAGAACTGAACTAGAACTAAACTAGAACTGAACTAGATCTGAACTAGAATTGAATTTGGATTGAACTAGAACTGAACTAGAACTGTACTAGATCTGAACTAGATCTGAACTAGAACTGAACTAGAACTGAACTAGAACCGAACTAGAACTGAACTAGATCTGAACTAGAACTGAACTAGAACTGAACTAGAACTGAACTAGAACTGAACTAGAACTGAACTAGAACTGAACTAGAACTGAACTAGAACTGAACTGAACTGAACTAGAACTGAACTAGAACTGAACTAGAACTGAACTAGAACTAGAACTGAACTGAACTAGAACTAAGCTAGAACTGAACTAGAACTGAACTAGAACTGAACTAGAATTGAACTAGAACTGAACTAGAACTCAACTAGAACAGAACTAAAACTGAACTAGAACTAGAACTCAACTAGAACTAGAACTGAACTAAACTAGAACTAAGCTAGAGTTTAACTAGAACTTAAATAGTTTTTATTTGTTGTCTTATTTGCGGTTATATTTCGAATTTATACTTACATAGTTTACATTGGAATTATCTGGAATGGTCATTTGACAAACGACGAATTTAACTTGACTCAATTGATCTTTGGTTTGTTGTAGAACACACGATTGCTGGCGATTGCCAAAACACTCACGAGGACCGTGTTGGCAAAAGAATTGGGCGCCATTATTTTTGGACTGAAAGCAAACAAATATAAATTATACACAATAAAGGCCTTCGAATCATTAAGGAGGATCCTACATTAGGACCCTGTCCCCTAAATAAAAAAAAAAAACTACTTACATAAGATTTTCCAAATGGCACCAAAGATATATCAATGTAATCCTTTAACACATCATAGTTGGGACCCAATTGACGGCCGATAAAACGTATACTGTCTGGGCACAAAGACTCGTATAAAACTAAAACTTTTAACTGTAAAAGAGTTTAAAAAGTAAGATAAAATTTTAAATAAATCACTTTATTTCTTACCTTCTCCACTGGGGCTTGACCATTACAAATGACAAAAGCAAACACGGCTAAAATTAGGGGCAACAAAGAAATTGATGGTTTAAACATTTTTTCTTTCCAATTAACAATTTATTTTTATTTTTAACGAAAATATAAACACAGTAGTTCTTTGTTGTTTAACCCAGTAATGTTGTATTCAGAATAAATTTATAAAGAATATTAAATAAACAATTTAAACATTCGTTGTGTTTGTGGTTGTTTTAGTTCTTCTTCCTCAATTTTTCCGTGTTAAAGAGTCAATTAAACTTTAAATTTTGAATTGATTTCTTTAAATTTATTTCAATTTTATTTGTTATTGGAGGCGTAGAGTTGTTGTGATTTGTCGTTGTTGTAGTTGTTGTTAAGGTTTATGCACGATTTAAAATTTCAGTTAACGTTCGTGTTTTAGTTCAATCCGCACATCCAAACACTCTATGTATTGAATTGACAGAATTATCACAACTGAACTGTTAACACTAACTATAACTCAATATGGTCAGATTAAAATTATAAAAACAAAAATGTTTTAATATTTTGGAGACCGTTGAATGGCTTCTTATATTGTTGTTGTTGTTGTTGTCGTGACTTCTGAGAACTGTTTGTTAGCTGTAGTAGACAAACTTTAGTACTCGGTTAGTCGTAGTTACGATTTTGAGATTGTTACCTTCATTGAATGTGAAATCAATTCGCTACGCATACGAGTACATGATTATGAATATGTTACAATATGAACCTGAAAACAGGGTCTTACAAAATTTTATGTGTTTTGGGAAAACATAGTTTGGTATTGAAAGAAAAAAAAATGCAATTAAATTGTGACCTTAGCATTTACAAAGTTGAAATTTCGAAAATAATAGATATGATCAGATCAGAAATCGCCTGAATTCACTTTTGAATTTGAAGGATAAGGAGCGTGACTCTAATCCTTCAAAAAAACACAATTTGGTTAAATGAAAATTGTCCA
>NW_023995812.1:25000-80283 GCF_015586225.1 Lucilia sericata
TTTAAAATACACCTCTTTGTCACTCCACCCTTTCAAATACTACTTACATACAAATGTATGTATGAAAGTATGAATGATTTTAACATTGAAGAGAGCATTAACACTCATACTTATGCAAAATTATATTAATTACCTTCTCAATATGTACAATTTACTAAAGAAAGAAAGAGAAAAACAATTGCATATCAATAATCACAAAATTGTCAAGTATGTTTTCAGAGCTTAACTGGCTCTAAGCCGGTTATCAATTGTTGACTTTCATTTCATTGTGCTCAGTTTTTTCTTGTACATATTTAGCTGATATTTGTTTATGTTTCGAAATAACCGTATTTTTTTGTATTATTGTCATTTCTTGTTTTGATCAATTGCAATGTTTACTGGTGGGAAGAGAAACAAAATGGTAAAGGAACACAGTGGTGAAGAGAAATTGTGTTTTAAAATAATGTTTTTTTATTAATATACTAATATGCTACATATTTGAATCTGTTTCGAAATATAACTGAATTATTTTGGTTGTTGATAATGTTTTGATAAACTCAAATATTTACCAGGGGAGAAAGATACTATATAGTTATGGAACACCCTGGGAATTAAAAATAATTAAATTTGAATAGAAAATTAAGTTTTGGTTTTAAGAAGTTTTTTTTAGTCAAACATTTGAAGCAAATCAAAGATGCCGTTGTAGTTAATGTTTTTATTATTATTATTTGTTTTTGTCAAACAAGTTTCATTGTATTTAGATAATGAAAAATAAACGTGTTCGTGAGCTAATAATTTAGCTATAATTTAAACTTAAATAATAACTTTTTTATTTTATTTCTAAAAGAAAACAAATTTTATGTTGAAACTAATAGATTTTTTTAATTATAATTTATAGAGAATACACGAAAAAAGTAAAAGCGACGTGTGAGAGTATATTTTGTAGAATTTCAAAACGAATAGTCCGATTTCAAGGAAACTTTGCCTGATCAAAGAAGCAGGAATGTATTTTGGGGTCCTATTAATAAATATCGAGAAAGACATTCTAGAAGAGGTAGCCACAGCTATCAGCTCTAGAGAGTTTTAAAGATACACAAACAATTTTACAAATTTACTGCCTCATTTAATATCTTAAACGGACATTGTATGTACTTTTAAAATATTCCGAAAAATAATCAAAATTTAAGGATTTTTAAAGCAAATTTCCAAATTAATATTTCGTTTACATATTTACTAAAATTTGTCAATTTTAACGAGTTATAAAATGTGTGTTTACTTCAAAATGTTATTACGGGAGCATCATATTAGACAATTTTAATTGCGATGCAATATTTACGACAAAACTGAAAAGTGTTTTAAAATTCTATTTCACAAAATATCTTTATACACCCCAACTAAAATAAACTATTATTTTATTTAATTAATGCTTATTTTAGTTTAGCAACTAATTAGACCTTTAAATCAGATTAAATAGCACGTAATGCGAATTAAATTAACACAAAATTGTTTCATGACAATTTTCCAAATTTTCCTATTGAGGCATACATTTTCAAAAAACTTCTCATATTAAAGTTTTTATATAAATATTATTATTATTTATTATAGAAACATTATGTACTTACCTTTACATCACAGAGAAAATTGAATTTTGAAATCAAATTCTCCTGAAAACATAAGAAATATTAAAAAAAATCAGATTATTTTAATAAATTTAAAAGTATTTTTAAAATTTTAAAGAGTATTGATATTTTTTAGTAAAAACAAGTTATAAAATTTAATAATAATTTCAAATTTTACCTAAAAAAAGAAGTTTCTCATATACAATCGATTTTTAAATGGAAATTTGAGTGATCACAGATTTTTATTATTTTGCCAATTGGAGTGCTATTTAAGGATCTATGAGTGATCATAGATTTTAAGAATCTACGATTTTAAGTTTCTCATATAAAAAAAGATTTTTGCTGAGAAATATCAGTGATCACTGATTTTCATTATTTTCTCAATTGAAGCGTTATTTAAGAATCTATATCCGACTTAAGTTTTCTTTATCATTTTGGTGAGAAACTTTAATGATCACGGATTTTCACTTGAGTGATTACCGATCTTCACTATTATCTCAATTTGGGCGATTTTAAGTTAAGTTTAAGTATATAATAATAGATTTTGATAGGAAATAAGAGTGATAACAGATTTTCACATTTTCTCTATTGGAGCGTTATTTAAGAATCTACAGCCTTTCTGCAGGTTCCTTTGAAAACGCGCCTCTTTGTTAACTAAATTGTCTCTTATTTTTCAAATTAACTAAAGTCTATTTTGTAAATATAGAGATAAAAAAGAAAAGTATATAAAAACTTTGCAAAATAATAGAAAACTCTAATTTATTTCATAAAAATATAATAAAATTTACTTAATTTTGTAAAATATTAATAATTTACTTATTTATTAGCAATATTTTAAAGAAATCCTCTTATTTATTCGAAATAATGTGAAAATTCCCTAAAAATAACGTTTTTCATTCATATTTTTCAATATAAATAACCCCCCAAACACTATTGTGATTGTTAAACAACATACAACCCTGCTGCTAGTCTAACAATCACAATAACAAATGTCAAAGAAAACACAAGAAAAGAAAAACAAAAACAGCTGTTGCAATAAAAATATTATGTTATCACGAAAACCTAAAAAAGGGCGTCGGAAATAAACTTAAAAAACAAATTATTTTAAATAAATTTATAAGAATATAAACAATTTCCTTAACAAAATAAACCTCTGAAATAAAACAACAACATGAAGAAGAAGGTAATGTCTATAAATACAAAAAAAGAAAAGTTTTAAAATTAAAACGCACTTTCTTTTCTAAAGGTATTACTTATGGGCAAAAGTGGTTCGGGTAAGACCAGTATGCGTTCCATTATATTTGCCAATTATATAGCACGGGATTACTACACGTTTGGGAAGCCACAGTAAGTTTGTTTGTGGTTTTAATAATATGCTAACATAAAGTAAATTGTTTGGTTGTTTTTTGTTTTACAGTCGATGTGGAGCATTCTCATGTACGTTTTTTGGGTAATTTGGTTTTGAATTTGTGGGATTGTGGTGGCCAGGACGGTTTTATGCAACAATATTTTGCCTCACAACGTGATAATATCTTTCGTAATGTAGAGGTTTTGATTTATGTATTTGATGTTGAAAGTCGTGAATTGGAAAGAGATGTCCATTACTATCAATCGTGTTTGGAGGCCTTGCTGCAGGTGAGTTTGGACATTTTTTTAAATTTAACAGTTTTTAGAGTAAAATAATGAAATTTCACTTCGAGCACATTTTATCAGCAGAAGTACACTATTTCTCATATTTTTCGAGATTTTCCAAGGTTTTTTTAATTAAGTCCTGTACTGTTTTCCTATTTTCAGAATTCTCCCGACGCCAAAATCTTTTGTTTAATACACAAAATGGATTTGGTTGCTGAAGAGCAAAGAGAAACTTTGTTTAAAGATAGAGAAGATGATTTAATACGTTTAAGTCGTCCTGGTAATGTAACATGCTTTAGAACCAGTATATGGGATGAGACACTATACAGGTAATATCAATAAAAAGCGAAAGTTTTTTAAAATTTTATTTATACTTTTCAAATTTTCTCTTTCCAGAGCCTGGTCCAGCATAGTAACATGCTATACCCAATGTGGCCGCTTTAGAAAACTCTCTTACCCATTTTGCCAATGTCATAGAGGCCGATGAAGTTCTACTCTTCGAAAAGGCCACCTTTTTGGTAATTTCCCATTGCCAGAGTAAAAAGAATCGTGATTCTCATCGTTTTGAAAAGGTTTCCAATATTATAAAACAATTTAAATTGAGTTGTTCGAAATTGGGTGGCAAATTCCTGTCCATAGAAGTACGCAATAGTGCCTTTGCTGCTTTCATTGATACTTTTACTAGCAACACTTATGTTATGGTCGTTATGTCAGATCCCACTATACCCTCGGAGGCCACTCTGGTTAATATACGTAATGCTCGTAAATATTTTAGAGGAATTAGAAAATCCCAATAGTAATGCTGTTAATCATCATCAATATCACTGAATGCTGTTTTGGTAGGGCCACAGGTGGGGATTTTGGATAGTTTGAATCATGATAAAGCTTTTTCCTTTTTTTTACTACTTTTTATGCATACGCGATTGAGAATGTAATGTGCAAATTTGTTTTTGTTAAAAGTGTTTCTTTAGGCCTAAGGTTCTTCTCTTTTTTCCATAATAAGCATAAAATATTATAAATATACAAATAAAATTATAAATTTTTCTAATAAACAACATGGATTTTTCGTAAATATAGATAAATATTGACTTATAATGAAAAATTTAAGTGATCACAGACTTTCACTATTTTTTCTCATTTGGAAAGTTATTTAAGAATCGATTTTTAGTGAAAAATTGTAGTGATCACAGATTTTCACTATTTTCTCATTTGAAGCGTTATTTAAGAAACTACAGCCGATTTAAGTTTTCTATATAAAAAATCGATTTTTGGTAGAAGATATGAGAGATCACAGATTTTCACTATTTTCTCATTTGAAGCGTTATTTAAGAAACTACAGCCGATTTAGGTTTTCTATATAAAAAATCGATTCTTGGTGAGAAATTTGGGTGATCACAGATTTTCACTATTTTCTCATTTGGAGCGTTATTTAAGAAACTACAGCCGATTTAAGTTTTCTATATAAAAAATCGATTTTTGGTGAGAAATTTGGGTGATCACAGATTTTCACTATTTTCTCAATTGGAGCGTTATTTAAGAAACTACAGCCGATTTAAGCTTTCTATATAAAAAATCGATTTTTGGCAGAAGATATGAGTGATCACAGATTTTCACTATTTCCTCATTTGGAGCATTATTTAAGAAACTACAGCCGATTTAAGTTTTCTATATAAAAAATCGATTTTTGGTGAGAAATTTGGGTGATCACAGATTTTCACTATTTTCTCAATTGGAGCGTTATTTAAGAAACTACAGCCGATTTAAGTTTTCTATATAAAAAATCGATTTTTGGTGAGAAATTTGGGTGATCACAGATTTTCAATATTTTCTCAATTGGAGCGTTATTTAAGAAACTACAGCCGATTTAAGTTTTCTATATAAAAAATCGAATTTTGGTGAGAAATTTGGGTGATCACAGATTTTCAATATTTTCTCAATTGGAGCGTTATTTAAGAAACTACAGCCGATTTAAGTTTTCTATATAAAAATTCGATTTTTGGTAGAAGATATGAGTGATCACAGATTTTCCACTATTTTCTCATTTGAGCGTTATTTAAAGAAACTACAGCCGATTTAAGTTTTCTATATAAAAAATCGATTTTTGGTGAAAAATTTGGGTGATCACAGATTTTCACTATTTTCTCATTTGGAGCGTTATTTAAGAAACTACAGCCGATTTAAGTTTTCTATATAAAAATTCGATTTTTGGTAGAAGATATGAGTGATCACAGATTTTAACTATTTTCTCAATTGGAGCGTTATTTAAGAAACTACAGCCGATTTAAGTTTTCTATATAAAAAATCGATTTTTGGTGAGAAATTTGGGTGATCACAGATTTTCACTATTTTCTCAATTGGAGCGTTATTTAAGAAACTACAGCCGATTTAAGTTTTCTATATAAAAAATCGATTTTTGGTGAGAAATTTGGGTGATCACAGATTTTCAATATTTTCTCAATTGGAGCGTTATTTAAGAAACTACAGCCGATTTAAGTTTTCTATATAAAAATTCGATTTTTGGTAGAAGATATGAGTGATCACAGATTTTCACTATTTTCTCAATTGGAGCGTTATTTAAGAAACTACAGCCCGATTTAAGTTTTCTATATAAAAAATCGATTTTTGGTGAGAAATTTGGGTGATCACAGATTTTCACTATTTTCTCATTTGGAGCGTTATTTAAGAAACTACAGCCGATTTAAGTTTTCTATATAAAAAATCGATTTTTGGTAGAAGATATGAGTGATCACAGATTTTCACTATTTTCTCAATTGGAGCGTTATTTAAGAAACTACAGCCGATTTAAGTTTTCTATATAAAAAATCCATTTTTGGTGAGAAATTTGGGTGATCACAGATTTTCACTATTTTCTCAATTGGAGCGTTATTTAAGAAACTACAGCCGATTTAGTTTTCTATATAAAAAATCGATTTTTGGTAGAAGATATGAGTGATCACAGATTTTTCACTATTTTCTCAATTGGAGCGTTATTTAAGAAACTACAGCCGATTTAAGTTTTCTATATAAAAAATCGATTTTTGGTAGAAGATATGAGTGATCACAGATTTTCACTATTTTCTCATTTGGAGCGTTATTTAAGAAACTACAGCCGATTTAAGTTTTCTATATAAAAAATCGATTTTTGGTAGAAGATATGAGTGATCACAGATTTTCACTATTTTCTCAATTGGAGCGTTATTTAAGAAACTACAGCCGATTTAAGTTTTCTATATAAAAAGTCGATTTTTGGTGAGAAATTTGGGTGATCACAGATTTTCACTATTTTCTCAATTGGAGCGTTATTTAAGAAACCTACAGCCGATTTAAGTTTTCTATATAAAAAATCGACTTTTGGTGAGAAATTTGGGTGATCACAGATTTTCACTATTTTCTCATTTAGAGCGTTATTTAAGAAACCACAGCCGATTTAAGTTTTCTATATAAAAAATCGATTTTGCTGAGAAATTTGGGTGATCACAGATTTTCACTATTTTCTCATTTAGAGCGTTATTTAAGAAACTACAGCCGATTAAGTTTTCTATATAAAAAGTCGATTGTTGGTGAGAAATTTGGGTGATCACAGATTTTCACTATTTTCTCATTTAGAGCGTTATTTAAGAAACCACAGCCGATTTAAGTTTTCTATATAAAAAATCGATTTTGGTGAGAAATTTGGGTGATCACAGATTTTCACTATTTTCTCATTTGGAGCGTTATTTAAGAAACTACAGCCGATTTAAGTTTTCTATATAAAAAGTCGAATTTTGGTGAGAAATTTGGGTGATCACAGATTTTCACTATTTTCTCATTTAGAGCGTTATTTAAGAAACCACAGCCGATTTAAGTTTTCTATATAAAAAATCGATTTTTGGTGAGAAATTTGGGTGATCACAGATTTTCACTATTTTCTCATTTGGAGCGTTATTTAAGAAACTACAGCCGATTTAAGTTTTCTATATAAAAAGTCGATTGTTGGTGAGAAATTTGGGTGATCACAGATTTTCACTATTTTCTCATTTAGAGCGTTATTTAAGAAACCACAGCCGATTTAAGTTTTCTATATAAAAAATCGATTTTTGGTGAGAAATTTGGGTGATCACAGATTTTCACTATTTTCTCATTTGGAGCGTTATTTAAGAAACTACAGCCGATTTAAGTTTTCTATATAAAAAGTCGAATTTTGGTGAGAAATTTGGGTGATCACAGATTTTCACTATTTTCTCATTTAGAGCGTTATTTAAGAAACCACAGCCGATTTAAGTTTTCTATATAAAAAATCGATTTTTGGTGAGAAATTTGGGTGATCACAGATTTTCACTATTTTCTCATTTGGAGCGTTATTTAAGAAACTACAGCCGATTTAAGTTTTCTATATAAAAAGTCGAATTTTGGTGAGAAATTTGGGTGATCACAGATTTTCACTATTTTCTCATTTAGAGCGTTATTTAAGAAACCACAGCCGATTTAAGTTTTCTATATAAAAAATCGATTTTTGGTGAGAAATTTGGGTGATCACAGATTTTCACTATTTTCTCATTTGGAGCGTTATTTAAGAAACTACAGCCGATTTAAGTTTTCTATATAAAATTCGATTTTTGGTGAGAAATTTGGGTGATCACAGATTTTCACTATTTTCTCATTTAGGGCGTTATTTAAGAAACTACAGCCGATTTAAGTTTTCTATATAAAAATTTGATTTTTGGTGAGAAATTTGGGTGATCACAGATTTTCACTATTTTTTCATTTGGAGCGTTATTTAAGAAACTACAGCCGATTTAAGTTTTCTATATAAAAAATCGATTTTTGGTGAGAAATTTGGGTAATCACAGATTTTCACTATTTTCTCAATTGGAGCGTTATTTAAGAAACTACAGCCGATTTAAGTTTTCTATATAAAAAATCGATTTTTGTAGAGAAACTTGGGTGATCACAGATTTTCAGTATTTTCTCAATTGGAGCGTTATTTAAGAAACTACAGCCGATTTAAGTTTTCTATATAAAAAATCGATTTTCGATGAGAAATTTGGGTGATCACAGATTTTCTCTATTTCTTAATTGGAGCGTTATTTAAGGATTTACAGCCGATTTAAGTTTTCTATATTAAAATTGATTTTTAGTGAAAAATTTAGTGATCTCAGATTTTCACTATTTTCTCAATTCGAGCGTTATTTAAGAAACTACAGCTGATTTAAGTTTTCAATGTAAAAAATCGATTTTTAGTGAAAAAATTTATTTGACTATAGATCAGTCTAGATTGTTGACTAGATATTGTAAGTCAAAAATTAATCACTAAAAGTAAAGAAAATTTCCCCTAAATAGAAACGTTTTGCCAAAAAATCTTTCTAAATGAAGTCTATAAAATGATTAATATTGAGAATAGAACAACTCCTTTTAAACACATAGTTAATAACATTTATTTAAAGTTTTCAGATTTATTTCATTACATTTACATACATATTTAAATAGCAAAAATTATGTTTTCATATAAACATTTTTATATACTTACACAAAAAAATAACAATAAAAACAAAGAAAAAACATTAAAAAATCTAAATTTTACAAACAATTCCCTATAATATTTGTTCTGGAGCATTTACAATAAACATCTTTAAACTATTAAGATTTTACTTATAATTAAACAATATTACAACATTTATTTATCAAAATATAATATATATTTTTATTTATTTTAATATATATTTTTATTAAATTTAATATATATTTTTATTTAATGCAAACACTCCTTTAGTTAATTAAATTGGTTCTTTTTTATTTCGTTTGTGTTTTTATAAATATTTTGTTCTAGTTATCACAGTTTTGAAATGTACAATTAGATGGTAAATTTAAATGTTTTTTATAATATACGGAAAGAGTAAGAGAGTCGCTTTAAGGTTGAAAAGGAGAGAGCATATAGTATTGACTATAAATTTTCTTAGATCAGTCAATTGTCTTAATGATAGGTTAGTCAATAGTCTTGCTATAGAACAGTTTATAATCTTGACTATAGGTCAGTCTAAAGTCTGGACTATAGTTCAGTCTATAATCTTGACTATAGATCAGACTATAATCTTGATTATAGATCATTCTATAATTTTGATTATAGATCAGTCTATAGTTTTGACTATAGATCAGTCTATAGTTTGAGTATAGATCAGTCTATAGTTTTGACTATAGATCAGTCTATAGTTTTGACTATAGATCAGTCTATAGTTTTGACTATAGATCAGTCTATAGTCTTGACTATAGATCAGTCTACAGTTTGACTATAGATCAGTCTATAGTCTTGACTATAGATCAGTCTATAGTTTGACTATAGATCAGTCTATAGTTTGACTATAGATCAGTCTATACTCTTGACTATAGATCAGTCCCTAGTCTTGACTATAAATCAGTCCCTAGTCTTGACTATAGATCAGTCCCTAGTCTTGACTATAGATCATTCTATAGTCTTGACTATAGATCAGTCTATAGTCTTGACAATAGATCAGTCTACAGTCTTGACAATAGATCAGTCTACAGTCTTGACTATAGATCAGTCTATAGTCGTGACTATAGATCAGTCTATAGTCTTGACTATAGATCAGTCTTTAGTCTTTACTATAGATCAGTCTATAGTCTTGACTATAGATCAGTCTATAGTCTTGGCTATAGATCAGTCTATAGTCTTGACTTTAGATCAGTCTATAGTCTTGACTATAGATCAATCTATATTCTTGACTATAGATCAGCCTATAGTCTTGACTATAGATCAGCCTATAGTCTTGACTATAGATCAGTCTATAGTCTTGACTACAGATCAGTCTATAGTCTTGACTATAGATCAGTCTATAGTCTTGACTATATATCAGTCTTTAGTCTTGACTATAGATCAGTCTTTAGTCTTGGCTATAGTTTAGTCCATAGTCTAGACATAAACAAGATTTCCAACTAACCCTTTCAATCTTAAAGAAATCAATACCAATCTCTCATCCCCTCTATATCTTCATAAACTTTATGCGAAAAAAGCATAAATAGCAACTCTACCATCTCTTATGATTCGTTAAAAGCTATAGGCATTAATCCTTAGTACTTTGCTAGCTCCCTTTAGGGTAAAGTCTTTACAACAGACCTCCCTTTTATAAACCCCCGATATTTTTCTTTTAACTTTCTTTCTTTCAAGAATAAAATCTTCTAACTTCCGAAGTTAACTTTTCAACCGTATCCTCATCGACGGGTATAAAACGTTTGGCACCACGACTAAAGTAGTAAATATCTCCTGTGTAAATATCAAACCATAAAGCATGCACATGCAAGTCATGGGATTCCAGACGGGCCTTCAAAAAACCATATGAAGCAATATTAGACATTTGTTCTAGAGTGTTAATTTGGGAGAGTTTATCCTCAATGGCAAATTTATTCTCGGGATCAATATAGGCCACAAAACGTCTTAGGGGTGTTTCGGACGAAAACAATAGAGGATCACTCATGCCCTTTTCCACCCATTCTTCGAATTTTTCCAAACTAGTAGAGGCATGTGTACACAGCCAAGCCCTTAAGGGCGACAGACGACGATTACGCTGCAAGTTAAAAGAAAAAAACAATCAAGTTAATAAACCATAGAATATGTTAATATTTATGTAACAAACTTACCTTGGAGGCAAACTCGGGGTCTCTTAATTGATATAATAAATTCATGGCTTTACAATCACTATGACCACAAACTATAATATGACGTATATCATTGACCACACAACCCAATTCTAAGGCAGCAGGTTCGCAACTATAATGTTCGTCTTGAAAATGTTGGGCATGTGGTATTAAATTACCAGCATTACGTACTGTTTTTGTAAGACAAATATTATTGAAAAAGGGGATGGTCAGGGTTAGAAGATTTTAGAGAGGAATAGAAGAAATATATAAATATATAAAACATTAAAGTTTGAAATTTCTTATCAAATTCAAGTTGTTTCTTTTTCAAAACCCACCCACAAACATATCGCCAACATGTGTATCAGTGTAACGGGTCGGTATCATACGACTGTCCATGCAAGTGAAAAATACGGCCTTGGGCTGTAAGATATAAATTATATCAAAATTAATGGGACGAGAGATAAAATAATATGTTTATTAGAATAAAATTATATTTATAAGGTTTCCATGTCAAGAAAAACCCATAAAATAGATAAGGATTCGCTTTCAAAATAAAATATGTTGTAAGATGAAGTGATGATAGTGTTTGTGGGTGGAAGGGGGTTTGTTATAAAGCCATATATGATAAAGCAAATGATAAATTAGTTACTAAGAGCTTAAAGATATGATAGTGAACGTAATGGGAAATGTCCAAATGTTTGTGTAAATAGGTAGTTTAATAAATTTATGAGGAATGAAGACATCAAAAGAGGTGAACAGTGATGACATTGTTGAGAATTGTAATGATAACATGAAAATTTTTTCTGTACATTGTATTTATTAAAAACCTATTTAGATTGATTGTAGGGGTGACCTTTTAATTGCCAATGTAATTACCACCAACAACAAGTCACCATAATAAATCGTAATTCTAAACGGTTATTCCGATTAGAAACTGATCTAGAACTGAACTAGAACTGAACTAGAACTGAACTAGAACTGAACTAGAACTGAACTAGAACTGAACTAGAACTGAACTAGAACTGAACTAGAACTAGAACTGAACTAGAACTGAACTAGAACTGAACTAGAACTGAACTTGAACTGAACTAGAACTGAACTAGAACTGAACTAGAACTGAACTAGAACTGAACTAGAACTGAGCTAGAACTGAACTAGAACTGAACTAGAACTGAGCTAGAACTGAACTAGAACTGAACTAGAACTGAACTAGAACTAGAACTGAACTAGAACTGAACTAGAACTGAACTAGAACTGAACTAGAACTGAACTAGAACTGAACTAGAACTGAACTAGAACTGAACTAGAACTGAACTAGAACTGAAAGAACTGAACTAGAACTGAACTAGAACTGAACTAGAACTGAACTAGAACTGAACTAGAACTGAACTAGAACTGAACTAGAACTGAACTAGAACTGAACTAGAACTGAACTAGAACTGAACTAGAACTGAACTAGAACTGAACTAGAACTGAACTAGAACTGAACTAGAACTGAACTAGAACTGAACTAGAACTGAACTAGAACTGAACTAGAACTGAACTAGAACTGAACTAGAACTGAACTAGAACTGAACTAGAACTGAACTAGAACTGAACTAGAACTGAACTAGAACTGAACTAGAACTGAACTAGAACTAGAACTGAACTAGAACTGGAATAGAACTGAACTAGAACTGAACTAGAACTGAACTAGAACTGAACTAGAACTGAACTAGAACTGAACTAGAACTGAACTAGAACTGAACTAGACTGAACTGAAACTAGAACTGAACTAGAACTGAACTAGAACTGAACTAGAACTGAACTAGAACTGACTAGAACTGACTAGAACTGAACTAGAACTGAACTAGAACTGAACTAGAACTGAACTAGAACTGAACTAGAACTGAACTAGAACTGAACTAAACTGAACTAGAACTGAACTAGAACTGAACTAGAACTGAACTAGAACTGAACTAGAACTGAACTAGAACTGAACTAGAACTGAACTAGAACTGAACTAGAACTGAACTAGAACTGAACTAGAACTGAACTAGAACTGAACTAGAACTGAACTAGAACTGAACTAGAACTGAACTAGAACTGAACTAGAACTGAACTAGAACTGAACTAGAACTAAACTAGAACTGAACTAGAACTGAACTAGAACTGAACTAGAACTAGAACTGAACTAGAACTAGAACTGAACTAGAACTGAACTAGAACTGAACTAGAACTGAACTAGAACTGAACTAGAACTGAACTAGAACTGAACTAGAACTGAACTAGAACTGAACTAGAACTGAACTAGAACTGAACTAGAACTGAACTAGAACTGAACTAGAACTGAACTAGAACTGAACTAGAACTGAACTAGAACTGAACTAGAACTGAACTAGAACTGAACTAGAACTGAACTAGAACTGAACTAGAACTGAACTAGAACTGAACTAGAACTGAACTAGAACTGAACTAGAACTGAACTAGAACTGAACTAGAACTGAACTAGAACTGAACTAGAACTGAACTAGAACTGAACTAGAACTGAACTAGAACTGAACTAACTAGAACTGACTAGACTGAACTAGAACTGAACTAGAACTGAACTAGAACTGAACTAGAACTGAACAGAACTGAACTAGAACTGAACTAGAACTGAACTAGAACTGAACTAGAACTGAACTAGAACTGAACTAGAACTGAACTAGAACTGAACTAGAACTGAACTAGAACTGAACTAGAACTGAACTAGAAACTGAACTAGAACTGAACTAGAAACTGAACGAACTAGAACTGAACTAGAACTGAACTAGAACTGAACTAGAACTGAACTAGAACTGAACTAGAACTGAACTAGAACTGAACTAGAACTGAACTAGAACTGAACTAGAACTGAACTAGAACTGAACTAGAACTGAACTAGAACTGAACTAGAACTGAACTAGAACTGAACTAGAACTGAACTAGAACTGAACTAGAAATGAACTAGAAACTGAACTAGAACTGAACTAGAACTGAACTAGAAACTTGAACTAGAAAACATGAACTAGAAACTGAACTAGAACTGAACTAGAACTGAACTAGAACTGAACTAGAACTGAACTAGAACTGAACTAGAACTGAACTAGAACTGAACTAGAACTGAACTGAGAACTGAACTAGAACTGAACTAGAACTGAACTAGAACTGAACTAGAACTGAACTAGAACTGAACTAGAACTGAACTAGAACTGAACTAGAACTGAACTAGAAACTGAACTAGAACTGAACTAGAACTGAACTAGAACTGAACTAGAACTGAACTAGAACTGAACTAGAACTGAACTAGAACTGAACTAGAACTGAACTAGAACTGAACTAGAACTGAACTAGAACTGAACTAGAACTGAACTAGAACTGAACTAGAACTGAACTAGAACTGAACTAGAACTGAACTAGAACTGAACTAGAACTGAACTGGAACTGAACTAGAACTGAACTAGAACTGAACTAGAACTGAACTAGAACTGAACTAGAACTGAACTAGAACTGAACTAGAACTGAACTAGAACTGAACTAGAACTGAACTAGAACTGAACTAGAACTGAACTAGAACTGAACTGAACTAGAACTGAACTAGAACTGAACTAGAACTGAACTAGAACTGAACTAGAACTGAACTAGAACTGAACTAGAACTGAACTAGAACTGAACTAGAACTGAACTAACTGGGAACTGGAACGAACTAGAACTACAAATTGTTAACCTGAAAATTACACGACCATTTAAAGAGGAATCGTCACACATTATCATCTGGTAAGATGCATGTGGAAACAATATAAGGCGCATTGGATAGGACTTCCTTATAATAACTTCTGTAGAAGTTTTTAAAATTAAACAAAGACCTTGATAGAGACCAATTGTAGCGCCAAAGATTCCTCTTAACAATATAATTATCTAAGTTTTTCACACATTAAATCAAAATATCAAAAATATTCAAGGTTAAACTAAAACTAAAGAAAAATAGCAATAAAATTTTACTAAGTTTCGCTAACAAAGTTTTCAAAATATTTTATAAATATAAAAAAAACTGAATTTATAAAAAATACAAAGAAAATATTAGTTTCTATGTTAATTTTAAAAAAATAGATACAAAAATAAAATTGAAATTTTTTTATAAAACTTGCTGTAGGTAGGTCATTTGCACGAACTGCTGCTGCCTTAAAAAAAGTCAATAATAAACAAACTAATAAAAATAGAATAGATTTTAAAAACATTAATTTATTGGATTGTTTGTTCTTTTTTTTTTTTTTTTGTTCAGAAGGCGTGTTAAAATGTTTTGCACAAATATCGCACGAGATGTCCCGATTTTTGTTATTTTGAAAATTGTATCAATTTCATCAGCAAAAAAATTTTTTTCCAAACACTTATACAAAATTTTAACAAATAACTGGTCCTTAGATCCAGTAGTAAGTAGCTGTGTTTTGTTTGTAGCTTATTTTTTCACATTTTCCTAATTTGAGACTATTTTGGCTGACGAAAGTTTTGCAAAAATAAAAACATTAAAAAACAAAGTAAACAAATAAATATTTATAAATGTTTCTTTAAAAATAAACTGTGTTATCAGCATAAACATGACCTTTTAGCAAAATTGTCTTTAAATCAAATTTTGATTGACAAATTTTAAAATTTATGTCAATTTTTAAAGTTAGTTTTTATTTTTCTAATAGAAATGTTCAAGTTCCTAAAGTTTGGAAAATATATTTTTTGAAGAAATCAATTATAATTGTGCTAAAAATTTAGTTTAGCAAATAGTATTAGATCTATTTATGTATTTATCGTTTAACTAATGACTTAATACTTTACTTATTAATCAGTTTAATGAACTTTTTTTGCCGCCGACATTTAATTAAAAATTAAACGCATTTTATAAAGTGGAATTTAATTTAATCTCAAGTTTATATACAAATGAGAGAACTTTGTACACAAACAAAAAACAAATGAAACAAAATTATAAATAAAAAACAAAAAATAAACAACTTTTCAAAATCGAACCAAATAACAACAATTTTAATTATTCCAAATGAAATTCGCGAAAACGTCTCCTTATATTAACTAACTAACTAACTAAACTAACTAACTAACTAACTAACTACTAACTAACTAACTAACTAACTAACTAACTAACTAACTAACTAACTAACTAACTAACTACTAACTACTAACTAACTACTACTAACTAACTAACTAACTAACTAACTAACTAACTAACTAACTAACTACTAACTAACTAACTAACTAACTAACTAACTACTAACTAACTAACTAACTAACTAACTAACTACTAACTAACTAACTAACAACTAACTAACTAACTAACACTAACTACTAACCAACTAACTACTAACTAACCTACTAACTTAACTAACTAACCTAACTAACTACTACTAACTAACTACTAACTACTAACTAACTAACTAACTAACTACTAACTAACTAACTAACTAACTAACTAACTAACTAACTAAACTAACTAACTAACCTAACTAACTAACTAACGAACGAACGACGAACAACGAACGAACGAAACGAAGAACGAACGAACGAACGAACGAACGAACGAACGAACGAACGAACGAACGAAGAACGAACGAAACGAACGAACGAACGAACGAACGAACGAACGAACGAACGAACGAACGAACGAACGAACGAACGAACGAACGAAAACGAAACGAACGAGAACGAACGAACGACGAAACGAACGAAGAACGAACGAACGAAACGAACGAACGAACGAAACGAACGAACGAACGAACGAACGAACGAACGAAACGAACGAACGAAAACGAAAACGAACGAACGAACGAACGAACGACGAACGAACGACGAACGAACGAACGAACGAACGAACGAACGAAAGAACGAACGAACGAACGAACGAACGAACGAACGAACGAAGAACGAACGAACGAAGAACGAACGAACCAACGAACGAACGAACGAAAACGAACGAAACGAACGAACGAACGAACGAACGAACGAACGAACGAACGAACGAACGAACGACGAACGAACGAACGAACGAACGAACGAACGAACGAACGAACGAACCAACGAACGAAAACGAACGAACTAACGAACGAACAACGAACGAACGAACGAACGAACGAACGACGAACGAACGAAAACGAACGAACTAACGAACTAACTAAAAACGAACGAACGAACGAACGAACTAACAAACGAACAACTAACAACTAACTAACTAACTAACGAACTAACTAATTAACTAACTAACAAACTAACTAACTAAATAACTTATATTTATAAACTCTTCCTCTCAATTTAGGTTTATGAATAAGATTTAGCAGAACTTCAAATTGTAATAAAAACTTTCTTAAATCGTTTATCAATCTATATATATGAAAGAGTAGCGTTACTGACTGACTGATTCATCATCGCACAGCCCAAACGGCTGAACCTAGAATCATGAAATTTTGACAGTAGATGTGCTTTTGGTTATGTAGATCCACTAAGGAGGGATTTTTGGAAATTTGTACATTTACGGGTAAAAGGGGGAAAAACGGGTAAAACAGGTTTTCTTAATGATCTTACACAATATTAGTGATACAAGAAAAAATTTAAATGCACCTGTATCTACTCTTAAAATGAGCAGATGGGTGTCTGGTACTTTTTTTAAATTCGTTCTTTTAAGGGGTAAAAATGTATAACAAAGGTGATTTTGGTACCTTTTTTGGCCCTTTATAACATTTGAACTAATTAACATAATAAAATTTTTATAAATATTTGGATACATCTCCCAAAATTATGAGACACCTGTTTCGTACTTTTTTAAAATTCAGTCCTTTTTGGGTGTAAGAGGGAAAAAACTGTATTTATGGTACTTTTTTTTTTTAGCACATTAAGAAAACTTTTTCGGTTTATTGAATTATTCCTATTAAATTACGGACTAACTCTGTAACAGTTATTGTAATAAAATTTTTGCTATTTCACTGGGGAAAAAAGTACAAAAAAAACGGGAAATTTAATTTTATTCAAACTCATTGAGCCAATTTTTATAAATTTGAAAAAGTAGTTTATTTACTCATACAAAATAAGCTGTTGGTATATTATTTTGGAATTCGAGTACTAATGCAGATTTGAATCTTTTGAGTTTTATCTGTGATATATAGATTTAAATATGGAACATTTTGTAAACTTAATTCTCGAAAAGTATATTTCTAAGCGAAAAGGGGAAAAATTGTACTCTTTTTATTAGTACTTTTCACTTAGGTAAAATTATTCCACTTTTGGTACTTTTTCTTTCTTTAAATGATACTCTTTGCATGTTCTTTAATATGAATTCAAAACACATGATTATTAAACATACATGGTCCTCATTGAATAAGATTCTTTAAGAGAGAACTTTTTAGTACTTTTTTCTCATAAATAGTAGTTTTTAAATTTTCTAAAATATTCCACCTAGGAACATTAATTTTAACAAACATGGTCTTGACTGAATAATATTCTGTAAGTGGGAACTATTTGGTACTTTTCTATTCTTCAAATGGTACCTTTTAGATTCTTTATAATGGTTAACCGGAGCACACGGTCCTTATTAAATGAGAATTTATTGAGAGATTTTTGTATTTTTTCGTTTTTCCGATGGTACTTTTTGATATTTTTACGATATTGAACACAGATATTGAAAATAAATGAATAAACATAGTGAATGAGGATCTACTGAAAGGTACTTTTTCATTCATTGAATTATATTTTTTGAATTGTATATAATATTGAACACAGAAACATACAATTTTTGATTAAATGATAATCTATTAGAGGTATTTTACAGTACTTTTTTCAAATAGTACTTTCAAAATTTTCTATTATGTGGAAGATAAATTAATGAAACTAAAAATACAAGCTTCTTACTGAATGCGAATTAATTCACGTGATATTGAACGTATAAAACTGAAACATTAAAAGGTGTTTAATCAATTTTAATTTTCTATGAAAGTAAACTAAATTTTGTATGTATTTAATTTATGTTAGGGTAGCGAAGCACCCAGGGTATGCTAGTTATTTCATATGTTTATTTAAATAAATTCCCCATTGTGCAACTAGTTGTCAGGGTTAGTGTTTGTTTTGTGTATGTACAAAGTTTAATGACTTAAAAAAAAAAACAACAAACAAGAGAAAAGTAAACACGTGTAAGAGCATGAGTACAGAGAAACAACAAAGAGTAAGTAAACAGACAACAATAAAATATTGTTATTTATTAATTATAAAAAATAAAAAAAAACTGCAAACAAATTAAATGAAAGTAATTGATGATAGCAAAAGAAAGAGGAGAAAAACATGAAAGCAAAAAACACTTTGCAGAATGTTAAGAAAACAGATGAAGCAGAAAAAAAACAACAACTATGAAAATGTAGTAAACAAATTGAACAGAATAAAACATGTTGCATTTCAATGAATTGGATGACGCTATTTTTTCACATTTATCAATATTTTTTGTATTTTATTTTTGTTGTACTTACCTCTGGATGATCGCGAACTTTTTGAAATTCTCGTACCATTTGCTCACGTGTTGTATTGCGATAACGCATGATACCACGCAAAATACGTTCCATTATTAAGGTTGGTTTTTTTCTTAATTAATAATTTTGGTTAAATTTTCACTTTAAATAAACACACACACACGCACTCACTAATAATATATTGTAGACACACAACTCGTGTTTTCACTAAATTTATTTATTTTTCTTTATTTAAAAAACAAATTAACAACCTTGAATTTATTTTTTATTTATTAATTATATTTTTTATTGCTTAAATAGTATGCGAATTTTATTTGTACCAACAACTACTTTTATTTTCTTTAACACACACCCCTCATCAAAAAAATTGCTATATTTACACTTTTTTCTTTCGTTATTAGCGTCTCATTAGCGTGTGCTTTAGCTTTGCTTAATAAATGATAACTAAAATTTTTAAAGCTCCGTTTAAGTTTGTTTGTAGCCGCAAAAATATAGAATATTAATAAACACAACAGTTGTTAAAATAACAACAATATTAATAGTTCTCTTTCCATAATATTCTCTTTTTAAAGGGATGCCAGAGCTTTTATAATTTCTATACCAGAGATGGAGGTTTGCAATAAAATCGAGTCGCCAACTTCAAACTGTTTTTATAGTTAGTTAGTAGTTAGTTAGTTAGTTAGTTAGTTAGTTAGTTAGTTAGTTAGTTAGTTAGTTAGTTAGTTAGTTAGTTAGTTAGTTAGTTAGTTAGTTAGTTAGTTGTTAGTTAGTTAGTTAGTAGTTAGTTAGTAGTTAGTAGTAGTTAGTAGTTAGTAGTTAGTTAGTTAGTAGTTAGTTAGTGTAGTTAGTTAGTTAGTTAGTTAGTTAGTTAGTTAGTGAGTTAGTTAGTTAGTTAGTTATTTAGTAGTTAGTAGTTAGTTAGTAGTTAGTTAGTAGTTAGTTAGTTAGTTAGTTAGTTAGTTAGTAGTTAGTTAGTTTTAGTTAGTAGTTAGTTAGTTCGTAGTTAGTTAGTTAGTAGTTAGTTAGTAGTTAGTTAGTTAGTTAGTTAGTTAGTTAGTTAGTTAGTTAGTTAGTTAGTTAGTTAGTTAGTAGTTAGTAGTTAGTTAGTAGTTAGTTAGTTAGTTAGTTAGTTAGTTAGTTAGTTAGTTAGTAGTTAGTAGTAGTTAGTTAGTTAGTTAGTTAGTTAGTTAGTTAGTTAGTTAGTAGTTAGTTAGTTAGTTAGTAGTTAGTTAGTTAGTTAGTTAGTTAGTTAGTTAGTTAGTTAGTTAGTAGTTAGTTAGTTAGTTAGTTAGTAGTTAGTTAGTTAGTAGTTAGTTAGTTAGTTAGTTAGTTAGTTAGTTAGTTAGTAGTTGTTAGTTAGTTAGTTAGTTAGTTAGTTAGTTAGTTAGTTAGTTAGTTAGTTAGTAGTTAGTTAGTTAGTTAGTTAGTAGTAGTTAGTTAGTAGTTAGTTAGTTAGTTAGTTAGTTAGTTAGTTAGTTAGTTAGTTAGGTAGTTAGTTAGTTAGTTAGTTAGTTAGTTAGTTAGTTAGTTAGTTAGTTAGTTAGTTAGTTAGTTAGTTAGTAGTTAGTTAGTTAGTTAGTTAGTTAGTTAGTTAGTTAGTTAGTTAGTTAGTTAGTAGTTAGTTAGTTAGTTAGTTAGTTAGTAGTTAGTTAGTGTAGTTAGTTAGTTAGTTAGTTAGTTAGTTAGTAGTTAGTTAGTAGTTAGTTAGTTAGTTAGTTAGTTAGTTAGGTTAGTTATGTAGTAGTTAGTAGTTAGTTAGTTAGTTAGTTAGTTAGTAGTTAGTTCGTAGTTAGTTAGTTAGTTAGTTAGTTAGTAGTTAGTTAGTTAGTTAGTTAGTTAGTTAGTTAGTTAGTTAGTTAGTTAGTTAGTTAGTTAGTAGTTAGTTAGTTAGTTAGTTAGTTAGTTAGTTAGTTAGTTAGTTAGTTAGTAGTTAGTTAGTAGTTAGTTAGTAGTTAGTTAGTTAGTTAGTTAGTTAGTTAGTTAGTTAGTTAGTTAGTTAGTTAGTTAGTTAGTTAGTTAGTTAGTTAGTTAGTTGTTAAGTTAGTTAAAGTAGTTAGTTAAGTTAGTTTAGTTAGTTAGTTAGTTAGTTAGTTAGTTAGTAGTTAGTTAGTTAGTTAGTTAGTTAGTTAGTTAGTTAGTTAGTCGTTAGTTAGTTAGTTAGTTAGTTAGTTAGTTAGTTAGTTAGTTAGTTAGTTAGTTGTTAGTTAGTTAGTAGTTAGTTAGTTAGTAGTTAGTTAGTAGTTAGTTAGTTAGTTAGTTAGTTAGTTAGTTAGTTAGTTAGTTAGTTAGTTAGTTAGTTAGTTAGTTAGTCTAGTTAGTTAGTTAGTTAGTTAGTAGTTAGTAGTTAGTTAGTTAGTTAGTTAGTTCGTCGTTAGTTAGTTAGTTAGTTAGTTAGTTAGTTAGTTAGTTAGTAGTTAGTTAGTAGTTAGTAGTAGTTAGTTAGTTAGTTAGTTAGTTGTTAGTTAGTTAGTTAGTTTAGTTAGTTGTTAGTTAGTATAGTTAGTTAGTTCGTTCGTTCGTTTCGTTCGTTCGTTCGTTAGTTAGTTAGTTCGTTAGTTCGTTCGTTAGTTCGTTAGTTAGTTTCGTTAGTTCGTTCGTTCTTTGTTTCTTTTATTGTGATTTGATTCTTTATTTAGCTGTTATACACTTGGCATTTAACTACTTTGACAATTCGTTTTCCTCTTATCTGCTATTCATAACAAGTAGAGAGAGTTACGAAAATCCTTCTTAAACACATTCACAACAAATCATTAGGAAAAATCCTCCCTCAAACAAATATAAACAATTACAGTTACTTTCAAAACAGAGAGTAAACAAAACTGTCATTAAAACAAGAGAGAGAATGAGTAAAAGTCACAAAACGTAAACAACACGGAAAAACGTTACAAGGACATGCAATTGAGTGACTGAGTGATGGTGAAAAATCAATAACAAGCGCATTCTCTAACAAAAACTCTTCTAAGGGAAAAAGTAAAAAGGACATTCTGCTTGAACAGCTAATAAGACAGATAAATATTTCAAACTAAAAACAAGGCGTTTTTTCGCACAAATTAATATAAATTTAAATAAATTATAATTATGAAAATATTCAAAAATGTAAATAATTAAATAAATTACAGTATTAACTAAACTTTAAGCCAAAACTAAAGAAAAAAAAACATATAACATGAAAAATTACGTCCTAATTTAAGTTCAAATGCATTTAAATGTTGTTTATAGAAAAGTTTAACTTTTTTTAATAAAAAAAATTATATAAATTACAATAAAAACTAAATGTACTTGTTGTTTATTAATAAAAACAATTATTAATTAATATATAAAAATAAAAAAATCATAAAAAATGGTTAGCAAAAATGATGATAACTGTTCTGACATCAATGTGGTCAAGGAACGCCCAGTTTTTATACCGCCACGTAAACGTCAAACGAATAAAAAAACAAATGGAACACAAATTATGTAGATCATATTGCCAATGTACAGGTAAGAATCGATTAATTGAAGTGAATTGGAAATCTTGTTTAAACTTTATATAATTCAAGAAAATTAAATTATTTTATAAAATTTTGAATTCTGACATTAATTTATATTTCGCACGAAGAAGTTTGCTGGGTTAAATTAATTGGTTGGAAAACAATGTCCTAGTTAAAATAAAAAGGAATCGGTCTTTAAAGGCTGATTTTTATACAAATTTAGTATTTAAAACAATTTGTAAATAAAAATATTTTCGCTCTAGTTATATAAAAATGTTTTATAAATTGTATAATTATTAAAAAAATTATACTTTTTCGAATAGAAGACACAATTTCCTTTCTAATGATATACAATATGTTTATTATATTATTTCCACTTGTCAAACTATTGGTTTGAAAAACAATGTCTGAAGAAAATTTACTGATTTTTACAGTATTTATTATTTTGTACTGTTTTATCGACCACGGCATTATCTTAATTGCAAGAAAACTTGGAAAAGTGAAGCAAATTATTGGGATTTTCGCTTTTTATGTTGTCCTGCAGCTCATCTAATGTTCTTTACTCATTGCAGCAGTGATTTAATGTAACGTTAAAACCTAGACCTCATTATGACAATCACTTTAGAAGTTAGGGAAAGTTGGATCCAAAATCTTGAATAACTAACAGACTGTACCCTGTTATTTTGTCTACTAGAGTTGGAAGTAACTCTTATATCACATAAAAGCATAGTTAATTCTTGATATCGTTCATATGATCACAGCCGGATATTTGATCTTAGCAGATCAAGGCTCCAGGAACAGCAAAGACTCAGTAATCTGATTAACTTTATATTAGATTTAGATGTTATCTTATCAAGAGTTTCCCAGTTTCGCTGAGTTAATCTGGATGTCTTTGAAATATCCAGGGAAGTCGGAAGTTTTTCACTTTATATTCCTTAGTACATCGCCCAGTGTACTGATCTCTTTATGATCGAAATATTAGCCTACCGAAGACTGCATCTGCAATCTGAAACTCTTTACTTTTTATAAAGATACAAATCTAATCCAATTCGTACAAGTTGGTTTCATTTTTTCTTAATTTTGATTTAGACATAAAATTTGAAATATTCGGTAACTTAACTGAAGAAGTTTAGGAATTTTCTGCTTTATTTTAATTATTTAAATCTCTTCTTAATTTCCTTTTCTTTTTCAGAATCGCCAAAAACTCTCACCATCCAATAATGTCCTGGAAGAGGATCTTCTAAATACGAAACTTTTGCTGAAAAACAAACAACCACTGCCTCAAATACCACTGAAAAATCCCGATGATAAATCCATTAAGTCACCCAAATCTGCACAATCGGTAGACAATATCTATGTGGACGATAATGAGCTCAACAATTTCGAATCTGTATCGCAAGGAACCAAATCCACTAATCGTCATGAATCTTCAACCGTAACACCCTCTAGTTATTCGGAAAGTAGTCTAGATGTTAAGCTCAGCAAATCACACGATTGTCTTAGTAATCGTTCGGGTTCTAAGAAACGTGTTAACATACGCACTGATCTGGCACAATTGCGTAGTGCACGCAATTCACCAGATCAAACCAACTATGAGGATTTAGAGTCGGGAGAAACTAGCGTTTTAAATACCTACGATCAGTCTTTGGAACGTTATCACACTAAGAAAACAGCAGATAATGGCAACTATTTAACCATGACGGGCACTATAAAGCGTGGCAAGAAAAAGGGTCAAAGTTTTGATTTACAATTGAATATCAGTCGTGATGAGTTGGAAAAAATCAATGCGGTGGCCATTAAAATGGAGGCTAAAGAGAATAAAAAATGTTGCAAGTGTTCTTTGAGTACAGGTTTGCATATTTTACTATGGTCCCTAATATGTCTACCCTTTGTTACCCTTATAACCAGTATTTATTCCTTCTATATTGGCACCATTACCTGGTATAATGTTTTCAATTATATGCATGAGGAAAAATCCATTTTAATTAGACTTTTAATGTCTCCCTTACTGGTGGCAGCCTATCCCATATATATCATATGCTGTAGTCTGGGTTTGGGTTTGTATGCGGGGTTTGTGCAAATAAGTTTCACCTTCTCCGCCTGGTGCAATGAAATAGCCGATATGGAAAAGGGTTTTTATGGTTGGCTTTGCTCATTTTTACATTTATCCGATTGCAGTCCCTACGAAGTGGTGATATTGACTGATATTAGAGAGGAACTAACACAGCCGGCGCCACGTTTGGAAATACAAACCTCCAATGAGGAGTTAACTCTTTAAAGCAAGCAACCAATGTAAATCTATATAACCGTCATAAAACAAGAATATATAACAGAGTAATCTAAAACAAGGGGTGATATATGTGATTAATTTGTTTAAGGTTTGTTTTTTTTCATTTCAATATTAGTACTTCCGATTCAGGCAACAGACATATAAAAAGTTAAAACTTGTATAAATGGCGGTTTCTTTTTTATATATATAGAAGATGAAGGAAAAAAAAACAAAAATCAATGTGTGATATAACCAGAAATTTAAAAAATTTATTATAAAAATACCTATATCCCAAAAGCAAAAACAAATTGTTGAAAAAAAAAACTCCCTTAAGAATCAAAGATAAAGCATTTCACAAAATAATAAATTCCTTAAATAGTAAAACAATTTAAAGTAGAAATTTCTCTTTAAACAAAACACTGAACAAACATATATTTATACTTTTAAAACCCAACAAATCCAATAATATATATATAAACGAGTTTTATTCTAAATTATCTATATATCATTTGAAAGCTTAGCTAAACAATTTTTCCATAAATAACTAAAACCACTTATATATAATAAAATATTTTTTAATATAAAAATACATTTTGTATATAAGGAATCTAAGTTTTTTTTTAGAGATAACTCAGTTTTTTAAAAATTAAGTTAAAATTTTTAAGTATTATATGTAGTTTATAATAGTTTTAAAAATGGTCTACTAAGAGAAACTCGTAAATTAAAAAAATTGATCAGATTTTGGAATTCCTTCATTACATTTGGTTTTCGAGATACCATGACTTATGTGCGAATACACGCACCCAGAATAAAATTTGTTTAACCCAGAGAATAATGAACGCACTTCTTAAAGATTGAGCTCTGCTTAATCTTAATCTGATTTTAGAACTTCTTCATCACATCTGATATTTGAGATATCATAACCTAAAGATTGAAAACCCCCAGTTTTTGGACATCAAAATTTAGGTAAAAATAACTAGAAGAAGCATGAAGTTACAACAGATGTTAAACCCTTATTTTAAAGTAGATAGCTTCAACTTTCAGATTATATAACAAATCTTATAAATAAAGGTGTATTCGCGCAGTTATACAGTCTCAAATTATTAGATCTCTTTATTATTTATAGTTTTATGAATATTTCAAGAATAATGGTAACACAGTCCAACAATTGTTTTTAACCCAAAGGACAAAGTACCCACTTCTGAAGGATTGAGAACTGCTTAATCAGAATCTGATTTTAGAATTTCTTTATTGCATCAGGTTTTCGAGATATCATGATGACCTAAAGAATGAAAAACCCCAGTTTTTGGACATCAAAAGTTAGGTAAAGATAACTAGAAGAAGAATGAAGATATAACAGACCTGTTATAACCTCTCAAATATGACCAAAAATTGTATTTTCCCTAAATTTTATGACACGTTATCTCGAAAATCAATCCTATTGAAATGTGTAGTTTTGTTTCTAGGTTTCGATTTTTTAAAATTTTGTTGACCTCTGCAATTAATTCCCTCAAATATATGTATGTAAGTCCAAGTTTTATAAAAAAAATGTTCAACTTCATGGACACATATTCAAGAGGACTTTTTTCTAGTTTCATAATATTTCTTGGAGCCTCTTGATCGTATACAAATTGCATATATCAGTCTCTACTATGTATATATATTTCAAAGCTTCAAGATGATGCCTATCTGTCAAAGAAGTGGTAACCAACTGAAGCTTCTAAGTCAAATTTTAGAACGAATATCTCTAGGTTCGAATATTTCATGATCTCATCAATATACGTTCGCCATTCGTAAAATAATCTTAATGTCAAAAGAAACAAGGTTTCCCGAGCATTAAATCACTCCGATATTCGGATTCAGAGAGAAAGATTTAGTGTCTGGTAAAAGATCTACCTCCAGAAGGCAGGACTGCTTGATTTGCTTAAGGTTTGAAAAACTGATGTTCGGATTCAGAGAGAAAGATTTAGTGTTTGGTAAAAGATCTATCAGATACAAAGAAAGCCTTGTCAAGGTCGACAAACTTTTCTAATGTTCCAAAATGTCAAATTAAGAGATTTTTTAAAACAACGTCGGGGTAGAATGAAAATATTTATATAGAATAATCTTGACACAAGTAGAGGGGCCAAGCTAATGTGACCTTCTTTCAATGAGAAACGTACAAGGCAACTTATAACTTGAAATAGGCGGGATAAATCAAGGTTTTTGACAGTAATAACTGAACACTGTGTGCTAGTTAGGATTGCAAGTCGGCTTTAGCTCCAACGTCTGCAGAATTCATTAGCCATTTGGCATCTTGAAATTTTCACAGCGTATTCCTGTATGTCTGGAAGAGGTTATAGGCTACTTTTTATTTTAAAATTTCAAGTGGGCGAGGAGCCACGCCCATATTAAGAAAATATTAAATTCGTATATTTGAGATAATATAACAGTTAGAGTCCCCAAATTTTGTCGGATCCACTTTAGTGTCACATGAGGGCACCTCCCATATAAATTAAATACAAAAATTCGTTTATCTGGGAAACTAATACAAATAAATTTTTCAAATTTAGCACGAAGAACTTTAATATTCATCTGAACATTCTGGAGGAAAAAGAGCGGACTGTCATATGGGGGGCGGGGGGTTGTTTCTTAAATAGAAAAATACGTATATCTGAGAAACTATTAGAGCTAGAATCTTCAAAGTTTACATGAAGAACTTTGACATTCATCTGAATATTTAGAGTATAACGGGCGGACTTTCAATGGGGGACTTGGCACCTCCCATATGAATTAAATACAAAATTTCGTTTATTTGGGAAACTAATAGAACTAGATTTTTTAAATTTTGCACAAAGAACTTTAATACTCATCTGAATATTTTGAAGGAAAAAGAGAGGACTTTCATCTGGGGGGAACTTAGAGCCCTCATATGTATTAAATAGAAAAATTCGTAAATCTGAGAAACTATTAGAGATAGAATCTTCAAATTTTACATGAAAAACTTTGACATTCATGTGAACATTTAGAGTATAACGGGCGGACTTTCAATGGTGACCTTGGTACCACATGTATGAATCAAATACGTATATCTTGGAAACTGTTAGATTATTCAAATCTTCAAAATCGTTAAGTGGGTTTATTATTTATATCGCTTTTAGGGTAGCAAAGCACAGTGGGTATAGCTAGTTTATAATAAAGAAAAATGAAACAACTTTCTCCTAGTGTATCAGTCCATCTGACTGGGGGTCATTGATCAACATTATAACTAATAAACAACTGGATCAAAAGAATAATTTACGGGTTTCTATAAGAACCACTAAATGTACCATATTAATATATAATAAGTTAAATGAGATACAGTAAAAACATTTAAAAAAAATTTTTAACTTTAATTAAAAATTCGGGTTTTAAGTGAAACTTTATTAATAAATTTAGGGTTTTCAGTGCAATTTCTATCTTTCTATGAATCGAAAATTTATTATTTTTTTTTTTTTTTGTAAAAAACTAAAATTTTCAATAAATATTTACATTTTTAGTAAAAAATCTGAATTTTTAGTGAAAATATTTGAAAGTTTTTCAAAAATTTTGTGAAAAATTCATATTTATTAAAAATCTCTTTTAAGTTTTAACTGTATTTCAAAACTCATTGAAATAAATTTTCCTAATTAAACAAAGACCAAATTAAGTTCCATTTAAGAATCTCAGTCATTAAAAAAAAAAAAACAAATAAAAAATTAAACGAACAAATTAAGCATTTAATTAAAAATTTAAAATTACTAAAAAGTAATGCATTTATTTAATATAAACAAAGTTTTGTAGTATATATATTTATATTTAATTAAATAAAATTTAGAATTTTATTTCTAAATTTTAATATTATGTAAATTTTTTTTTTTATATTTATAAGTTACATATATTTGAAAATTTAAGAAAAAGTATTATAAAAACAAAAACTGGAAGAAATAATTGCCTAAAAAAAATGTAAATTTCTATATATCAATGTCAAAAAAAATATGCCAAAAAGGAAAAATATATATAAACCACTTTTTTTAAAACTAATCGAAAATTTAAAAAAAAAATGTTTTATTTTTATAAATTAAATAGTAGGGTATTAAGCAGAGCCTAACAGGCCCTCAGCTCAAAATGTAGGAAACTTTTAAATTTCCTTGACTTTGTTGATATTTTTATTTTAATTTTAATCTAATATTTGTTTTTTTTTAATCTATAATAAAACTGTTAAATAAAATATCAGCTTATTACACAAGTCTTGTGTGGTTTCGTTGAAAGCCTATATTTGTAATAATAAATTGAAACAAATCAACTGATGTACACTACTACTAATCAGTCGACCTTTTAATGGCCCTACAAATATCATATCAATATCATTTAGAATGCCGCCACCCTTTAAAGGTCTTATGATTCGGACAAACTTAATAATAAAACAAGTAAGAGATCTATCTATATTCGTCTTTGTCGAATTTTAAATATCCTTCGCCATAGTGTGTTTAACAATTTTATAAAATTTCAATTTATTTCATTTTTCCCGCCTCTAACATTACTTTAGCAGTAACAAAACAAAAAACAACAACAATATCTTTCTTATTTATGGACGGATTTTGGGAAAATAGAAATCTTGTCGAAAGCATGTCTGACAGAATTATTGAAGATTTGGATCTCGAAGATATCTGGGGTCATCAGAAAATTGATTTCAGCCGACATGGCTTAATCGACTCCGCTATCTATAAGGATCCATACATGGTGGCGTGTCATAATGTCCAGTGTCATAATATCCATAGACCTTACGACACACCCTACTCATGGAGGGTGGAGAATGTACTTTGAACTAGTTAGTTAGTAGTTAGTTAGTTAGTTAGTTAGTTAGTTAGTTAGTTAGTTAGTTAGTTAGTAGTTAGTTAGTTAGTTTAGTTAGTTGTAGTTAGTTAGTTAGGTTAGTTTCGTTCGTTTCGTTCGTTAGTTCGTTAGTTCGTTCGTTCGTTAGTTTAGTTCGTTCGTTCGTTTCGTTCGTTCGTTCGTTCGTTCGTTCGTTCTTCGTTCGTTCGTTCGTTCGTTCGTTCGTTCGTTCGTTCGTTCGTTCGTTCGTTCGTTCGTTCGTTCGTTCGTTCGTTGTTCGTTCGTTCGTTCGTTCGTTCGTTCGTTCGTTCGTTCGTTCGTTCGTTCGTTTTCGTTCGTTCGTTCGTTCGTTCGTTCGTTCGTTCGTTCGTTTCGTTCGTTCGTTCGTTCGTTCGTTCGTTCTTCGTTTCGTTCGTTCGTTCGTTCGTTCGTTCGTTCGTTTCGTTTCGTTCGTTCGTTCGTTCGTTCGTTCGTTCGTTCGTTCGTTCGTTCGTTCGTCGTTCGTTCGTTCGTTCGTTCGTTCGTTCGTTCGTTCGTTCGTTCGTTCGTTCGTTCGTTCGTTTTCGTTCGTTCGTTCGTTCGTTCGTTCGTTCGTTCGTTCGTTCGTTCGTTCGTTCGTTCGTTCGTTCGTTCGTTCGTTCGTTCGTTCGTTCGTTCGTTCGTTCTTTCGTTCGTTCGTTCGTTCGTTCGTTCGTTCGTTCGTTCGTTGTTCGTTCGTTCGTTCGTTCGTTCGTTCGTTCGTTCGTTCGTTCGTTCGTTCGTTCGTTCGTTCTTCGTTCGTTCGTTCGTTTCGTTCGTTCGTTCGTTCGTTCGTTCGTTCGTTCGTTCGTTCGTTTCGTTCGTTCGTTCGTTCGTTCGTTCGTTAGTTCGTTCGTTTCGTTCGTTCGTTCGTTCGTTCGTTCGTTCGTTCGTTCGTTCGTTCGCTTTCGTTCGTTCGTTCGTTCGTTCGTTCGTTCGTTCGTTCGTTCGTTCGTTCGTTCGTTCGTTCGTTCGTTCGTTCGTTCGTTCGTTCGTTCGTTCGTTCGTTCTTTCGTTCGTTCGTTCGTTCGTTCGTTCGTTCGTTTCGTTCGTTCGTTCTTTCGTTCTTTCGTTCCTCCCTTCTTTCCTCCCTTCCTTCGTTCTTTCGTTCCTTCCTTCCTTCGTTCCGCTCTTTTCCCCTCTTGCCTTTACCCTGCTAGATTTCTTTGAGTGTAGGGCCTTAAATTTTTATTATTTATTTAAATTAATATAAAATTGTACTACACAAAACATGATATTTGGTAGGTATTATGTGGCTTATGTGGGGTTAAACACGGGTGATATATAACATTAGCCAATGTTGCCACTTTCTAACGTAGTTGATTCCTAATTTAGCTTGTTACCTAGATTAGTACTAATTTTAATTGGAAGAATTTTTGCAACTACTATAGAAGTGCTGCAGAACTTTGGACTATGAAGAATCTACATTTCATCTCCAATGAGAATCATCAAATCCATCTCTATATTAACAATTGCAGTTATTAACAATATAGTTTTAAATGGTTCTGGAAAGTTATTAAAATTTTAATATTTCTATTATTTGGAGAATTTTTTCCAGCAGTGGTCTTTTGCTGCTGGTATTTAATGTGTGGCAGCACTAAAGTAATGTTTACTTTGAAATCAGAGAGATAATTTTAGTGAGAACTAATAAGCTAAATGACATTTAATGTCAAACTAATGCAAAGAGACCCAATAGGAATATTATACTTTATAAATACAAAAAAAAAAACAGAAACGTAGAAAAACTTTAAATTAAACAAAAAATCAAATTTTCCTTAAAAATACTTTAATAAATAAAACCGAATTTGTTGATTTTCAATAGCGAACTTCTCGAAAGTATGTCCAATAGAATTATTCAAGATTTGGAACCAAAAAATATCTGGGGCCTCAAGAAAATTGTAAAAACACAGACAGATGATCATTGTTAAATCGAAAAATCAAACTTTTAGTAAAAATTTAAAAATCGAATTTTGAAAGAAACTTTTGCCGAGAAATTGTTTAAAAGTCAATTCCCCCGGGGGAAAAAACAACTTTAAACTTAAAAAAAAAAAAATCGACTTTTCCTTAAAAATACTTCAACAAATAAAAGAGATTTCAAAAAATAATTTAGAAAATATTTGTATTATGATGAGTTGTGTCTGATAAGTTTGACGTAAACTAAAATATCGATCATAGTTTCCGAAAATCCGTCAAAATTCTGAAAAAATCATGGATTTTCTTAGTAATTTTGCTCATATAATATGAACCGAATTTGTTAAATTCAATAGCAAACTTCTCGAAAGCATGTCCGATATAATTATTCAAGATTTGGAGCCCAAAAATATCTGGGGTCTCCAGATATATGGACAGAAAATTATCGGATAATTATGTATCATTATAGAAATTACAAACAGTATAAAAACGTAACGTTCTTATATATAGTAGTTTAGTGTTCTAGAAAATATTTCCTAATGGGTCTTTCACATCACAATTCGACTCACTAGTTCTCTTTCAATATAATTACGCACTTGGACTCACTTAAACAGCTGTAAAATTTTTTATGGTTTCTCATAGAATTTAGTGCAAAATTTTTTTATTTTGTGCTGAGTGTTTTTTGTTGAATTAACAAATAGATAATTGCAAAATTCTTTTTTTAAAAAACAAATATACTTCTAACTCATAGACTCTGTTAAACAAAACAGTTTGTTTAAAACATTTAAGCGAGCAGGTTGTTACGCTTTAGAAAAATTTCCGGTTAGAAAACAAAAAAATAAAATAAAAACGCAAAATGGCTAAGGATAATTTAACAGCCGTACTTTACGGAATTGAAGATATGAAATTGGTAAGTTTTTTAAAACGATTTTTGATTACAAAATTTAAACAGATAACAAATTAATTTATTTGATATTTCTTGAAATTTTGTTGTTATTGTTAAAAAAAAATATATTATTACTGTCACACCCTCTTTTGGGGAATGGAAGTTTTTATTTTGAGCTATATCTTCTTATTCTTCAAATAAGAAACGTGTTTTTTTTATTCTTTTAATTAAATTTCATTAAAATTCAAAACAAAATTCCTCAATTTTATGTAAATTAAAAGAAAACAAGTAAAGTGCTAATTTGGACTATGCCGAATCTGCTACGCCCTTCACTTTAATAGATTTAAATAAAAAATTTAATTTAAAAAATTTTTAAATTCATAGAACTCAATCTTCGGATATAGCTCGAATAAATGATTATTTTTCTAAACATTTGATATACATGTGAAAGGCCTTTCGAATACCTCTCATTTGATATATAATACATACTGTCTATATATTTGAATATATCATCCGAAATATTTATTCAAAATCCTAGATTTTATCAGAATTTTGATTATATCTTTAGTATTTATGAACCGATTTTATTGAATTTAAATAGCAAATTTCTTTAATGTATATCTGATAGAATTATTAAAAAATTCGATGCTGAAGATAACTGGGGTCTTGGAAAAATAGTTTTCAAAATAAATACGATATCTGTTCGTATCTCGTATTAAAAAATGTTAGGGTTTTCTCAGAATTTTAATCATATCATCATTGATTATGGACCGATTTGACTGATATTACATAGAAAACTTCTCGAAAATATGTCTGAAGATAACTGGGGACTTGAGAATATTGATTTCAAAATACATACCGACAGACGGATATCTTTTAATCAAAAAATCTGGCGTTTTCTCAGAATTTTGATTATGATTACGGACCGATTTCATATGGAAAACTTCTCGAAAATAAATCTAAAATAATTATTAATTGGGAATATTGATTTCAATATACAGACGGACATCTTTTAATCAAAAAATCTGCTGTTTTCTCAGAACTTTGTTCATGATTATGGACCGATTTGACTGATTTCATATAGAAAACTTCTCGAAAATAAGTCTAAAATAATTATTGATTGGGAATATTGATTTCAAAATACTACATACGGACAGGCAGACATCTTTTAATCAAAAAATCTGGATTTTTTTCAGAATTTTTATCAGATTTGACTGATATTATATAGCAAACTCCTGGAAAGTATGTCTGAAAGAATTGCTCAAGTTTTGAGTAACAATTACTGTAGACTTAAGAAAAATTATTTCAAAATACATATGGACGGGCATACAGAAAGTCGGGCAACGCTAAATCGAAAAATCATAGATTTTTTTAGAAATTTGATCATAACTCCCTTAAATTATGAACCGATTTTATTGAATTTAAATAGCGAATTTCTTTAAAGTATATCTGATAGAATTATTAAAGATTTCGATAGCAAAAATAACTGGGGTCTTGGGAAAATCGATTTCAAAATACATATGGACAGACGGACATAGCTAAATCGAGAAATCATGGTTTGGCTGAGAATTTTGATCATATCTCCATTATTTATATACCAAATTTCTCGAAAGTATGTCTGATATAATTATTAAAAACTTGGATTCAGAATTTTGATCATAATTACCTTATTTATTGACCGAAATTTTTAATTTTAAATTAAAGCAAACTTCTTGATAGCATGTGAAGGAATTATTCATGACTTTGATGCCGAAAATGTCTGGGGACTCGAGAAAATTGTTTTCAAAATACATACGAACGGATGGACATCAGAATATCTAAAAACTTCATTACTTATGAACCGATTTTTAAATAGGAAACTTTCCGAAAACATGTCTGATAAACATACAAATTATAAGAATATATACATTAGAAGATGTGTGGGGACTCGAGAAAACTGTTCTTAAAATACATACTGACGGACGGACATCACTCCATTATTTATGAACCGATTTTCCGAAAGCATAACTGATAGACATACGGACGTACATCGCTCAATCTTCTTCGCTATAGTTATGTATATAAATCAGAATATATACTTAATTGTAGAAATAACAAATGGAATGACAAACTTATATACTATACCCTTTTCACAATGATGAAGGGTATAACAAAGTCAAATACTTGTTATAGATCCAATGGGAATACTTTGAATACAAATGCATTATTTTCTAAATTTATTTTTAGCATTTTGGAGAATTTTATATGATTTTTAGAAATTTATGTGATTTGTGTTTTGTTTTATTTGGATTTATGTTTTAAAGAAACCAATAGTTTATTTTCTACTTTAGAATGTCTTCTTAATTATATAGTTAGTTATTTGCTGTTACAAAATCATGTAAAAATAAATAAAAATTTCTTAAAATTTAGTGATTACGTTTATTTTACGTCAACTATTTGTGATGTATATGTGAACACACCTTTATTTTCATAAAAAGTCTTTAAAAAATTTCCGTCTTTTTTGTATTTATGAACACTTGACTAAATAAATGCAGAAAAAAAACAAAAACATTATTTTTAGTTTAAATAAAAAGTTTGTTTATGTTTGGCATCCTTCCAGATTTCTTAAAAATGCTAAAATCGGATAATACCGAAACTTATATACCCTTTACGATAGTATAGTGTAGAAAATTATAGTTCCCATCATCTCTCTCTCTGATCTCTTGATTTCTCGACTAAGAATCAAATATATTGTCTCTGTCTTGTTAATCAAACACTAAATTCTGTCCTATTTCTACATATATTTGATCATATTTTCGGATATATCTCTTACAAATAGTATAACAAATGAAAGGTCTTTCTTATAGAATTACTCAAGATTTGATGCCCCAAGATATCGTTCATCTTTCGAATAGTGAATAGTTAAAGTAAATTTGAATCACTTTTAATTGACATTTCTTTTTTTTTCAAAACTATTTAGACATTTTTATTAATTTAGAACATAGTGCATTAGTCACGTGCAATTGTATTACATATTTATTTAGAAAAATAACTTGGCAATTTTATAAACAAATTCATTGTTTATATACAAAACCTTTAAAAAACAATAATTATTTACAAAAAAAATAAACAATTTTAATAAGTGTAAATGGGAAAATAGCAATTACAATAATTTTGTTAAATTAACAAATAAGTGCAATCGAATTAATTATTTAGAACTATGTGGGAATATCAAAATAGAAAATGTTTGCTAAAACACACCCACTTTAAGTAAAAGGGTTAGGGCAGTACATCTGGACAATAGTTTCTAAAGAAAATCTCATTAGCAACCAATATTTTTTAGAGAAAGTCTAGTAGAAAACAAAATCGTTTTAATGGGGACAAAATTTTTTTAAGAAAATCATTACTTTTTTAAAGAAAATCTTATTTGAGACAATATTTTCCAGTTTGGAACAAAATTTTCTATAGAAAATCTGGTTAAGGACAACATTTTTATTGAATATCTACTTTGGGACAAAATTTTCTATAGAAAATCTAGTTTGGGACAATATTTTCTATAGAAAATCTAGTTTGGTACAAAATTTTCTATAGAAAATCTAGTTTGGGACAATATTTTCTATAGAAAATCTAGTTTGGGACAATATTTTCTATAGAAAATCTAGTTTGTGACAAAATTATCTATAGAAAATCTAGTTTGGTATAAAATATTCTATAGAAAATCTAGTTTGGGACAATATTTTCTATAGAAAATCTAGTTAGGGACAATATTTTTTATACGAAATCAAGTTTGGGACAAAATTTTCTATAGAAAATCTAGTTTGGGACAAAATTTTCTATAGAAAATCTACTTTGGGACAATATTTTCTATAGAAAATCTAGTTTGGGACAAAATTTTCTATAGAAAATCTAGTTAGCTACAATATTTTTTATACGAAATCAAATTTGGGACAAAATTTTCTATAGAAAATCTAGTTTGGGACAAACTTTTTTTAGAAAATATCGTTTCGTAGAAACGTTTCTGTAGAAAATCTTAATTGGGACACAAATTTCTATAGAAAATCTAGTTTGGGACATAATTTTTTCTAGAAATCTAGTTTGGAAGAAACGTTTCTATAGAGAATCTAGTTTAGGACAAAACTATCTATAGAAAATCTTAATTGGGACAACAGTTTGTTATAGAAAAGATTCTGACATATTTTCTATAGATACAGATTCAGACAATTATTCTATAGAAAAAGTTGTTCAGATGACCTTTTTAAAGAAAAAGTTGCTCAGATTTGACAAATTTTCTTCTATAGAAAAAGTTGCGCAGATTCTGAAAACTTTTCTACAGAAAAAGTTGCTCAGATTCTGACAAGTTTTCTATAGAAAAAGTTCTTCAGTTTCTGACAACTTTTCTATAGAAAAAGTTGCTCAGACTCTAAAAACTTTTCTATAGAAAAAGTTGCTCAGATTCTGACAACTTCTTTATAGAAAAAGTTGCTCAGTTTCTGACAACTTTTCTATAGAAAAAGTTGCTCAGATTCTGACAACTTTTCTATAGAAAAAGTTGCTCAGATTCTGACAACTTTTCCATAGAAAAAGTTGCTCAGATTCTGACAACTTTTCCATAGAAAAAGTTGCTCAGATTCTGACAACTTTTCTATAGAAAAAGTTGCTCAGATTCTGACAACTTTTCTATAGAAAAAGTTGCTCAGATTCTGACAACTTTTCTATAGAAAAAGTTTCTCAGATTCTGACAACTTTTCTATAGAAAAAGTTGCTCAGATTCTGACAACTTTTCTATAGAAAAAGTTGCTCAGATTCTGACAACTTTTCTATAGAAAAAGTTGCTCAGATTTTGACCGCTTTTCTATAGAAAAAGTTGCTCAGATTCTGACAACTTTTCTATAGAAAAACTGGCTCAAATTCTTACAACTTTTCTATAGAAAAACTTGCCCAGATTCTGACAACTTTTCTATAGAAAAACTTGCCCAGATACTGACAACTTTTCTATAGAAAAACATGCTCATATTCTGACAACTTTTCTATAGAAAAACTTGCTCAGAATCTGACAACTTTTCTATAGAAAAAGATTCTCTTTACCTACTATAGAAAAAGTTGCTCAGTTTGGGACTCTTTTTGCATGCAACAAGTAGCTCAGTTTCTGACTCCTTTTGTATAGAAAACGTTTCTCAGCTTTCTCATAAATAAAGTTCCTCAGATTTAAAAGCAAATTCCTATAAAGAAATCTTATTATTTTATCTTTTTTAGGAACAACGTCCCATTCCAGAAATTTCCGACAATGGTAAAGAAATTTCTAATATTTTCAGAATTTCAAATTACGAGTTATTAATTGATCTCATTTTTCATATCTAGAGGTTCTTTTGGCCATGGACTGTGTGGGTATTTGCGGTTCAGATGTACACTATCTCGCCCATGGTCGTATTGGTGATTTTGTGCTCACCAAACCCATGATAATTGGTCACGAGGCTGCCGGTGTTGTAGCGAAGGTGGGAGCTAAAGTTAAACATTTAAAAGTCGGTGATCGTTGCGCTATTGAACCCGGTGTACCCTGTTATATTTGTGAATTCTGTAAGACGGGCAAATATAATTTGTGCCCCGATATGAAATTCTGTGCCACACCCCCCTATGATGGTAATCTAACCCGCTATTATAAACATGCTGCTGATTTCTGTTTCAAACTACCCGATCATGTAAGCATGGAAGAGGGTGCCCTATTGGAACCCTTATCGGTGGGTGTTCATGCTTGCCGTCGTGCTGGTGTTGGTTTGGGTTCGGAAGTTTTGATTTTGGGTGCTGGTCCCATAGGTTTAGTTACTTTATTGGTGGCCAAGTCCATGGGTGCCTCTAAGATAATGATAACCGATTTGGTGCAACAACGTTTAGATGTGGCCAAGGAATTGGGTGCCACACACACTTTCCTAATGACTCCAAAGGATACAGCCGAAGAAACTGCAAAGAAGGTGGAACAAATGATGGGTTCTATGCCCGATAAATCGATTGATTGCTGTGGCGCTGAAGTCACCATTAGATTGGCCATTTTTGTAAGTTAAAAAGTGTAAATTGAATATTATTAAGGTCAATGCTTATGTATACTTTTTTTCAGGCTACCCGCTCTGGAGGCTGTTGTGTTATTGTGGGTATGGGCGCTGCCGAAACTAAAATTCCCCTAATAAATGCCTTAGCCCGTGAGGTTGATATTCGCGGTGTATTCCGTTATTGTAATGAGTAAGTAATTTAATTTATTTAAGATATTTAGAACTGCTTCAGGAATTTCAAAATAGTTAATTGGTCTTAAACATATGTTTCTTTTAATTTATCTATTTCTAGCTATTCTGCCGCTTTAGCTTTAGTATCCTCCGGTGAACTGAATGTTAAACGTTTAGTTACCCACCATTTTGATATTACTGAAACCGATAAGGCTTTTGAGACCGCCCGCAAAGGTTTGGGTGGTGCCATTAAAGTTATGATTCATGTCCAACCAAGAGATACTAATAATAAAAAGAAATTTTAAATTATTTTACATTTGAGTTGTTTGTATATATTTTAAAAATAAAACTACTACATATTTTTATTTTAGTAAATAGTTATTGTTTTTGTTTTATTGTAAATTTGTATTAAACTGCAAAAAGGACAGACCATAGGAAAATTAGCATACATTGAGATCACTTTTAAATACGAAAAGTTGCCTAGACTTTTATAAAATTAGGAAAAATATATCAGATTCAGATATTTCTATAAAAAAAGTTGGTCAGATTCCGACAACTTTTCTATAGAAAAAGTTCCACAGTTTCTGACAACTTTTCTAAAGAAAAAGTTGCTCAGATTCTGAAAACTTTTCTGTAGAAAAAGTTACCCAGATTCTGACAACTTCTTTATAGAAAAAGTTACACAGATTCTGAAAACGTTTCTATAGAAAAAGTTGCTCAGGTTCTGACCACTTTTCTATAGGACAAGTTGCTCAGAATTTGACCACTTTTCTATAGGAAAAATTACTCAGATTCTGACCACTTTTCTATAGGAAAAGTTGCTCTGATTCTGATCACTTTTCTATAGGAAAAGTTGCTCAGATTCCGACAACTCTTCTATAGAACAGTTGCTCAGATTCTGACCACTTTTCTATAGGAAAAGTTGCTCAGATTCTGACCACTTTTCTATAGGAAAAGTTTCTCAGATTCTGACCACTTTTCTATAGGAAAAGTTGCTCTGATTCTGATCACTTTTTTATAGGAAAATTAGCTCAGATTCTGACCACTTTTCTATAGGAAAAGTTGCTCAGATTCTGACCACTTTTCTATAGGATAAGTTGCTCAGATTCTGACCACTTTTCTATAGGAAAAGTTGCTCATATTGTAACCACTTTTCTTTAGGAAAAGTTGCTCAGATTCTATTCTATAGGAAAAGTTGCTCTGATTCCGACCACTTTTCTATAGGAAAATTTGCTCAGATTCTGATCACTTTTCTATAGGAAAATTTGTTCAGATTCTGATCACATTTCTATAGGAAAAGTTGCTCAGATTCTGACCACTTCTATAGGACAAGTTGCTCAGATACTGACCGCTTCTATAGGACAAGTTGCTCAGATTGTAACCACTTTTCTATAGGAAAATTTGCTCAGATTCTGACCACTTTTCTATAGGAAAAGTTTCTCAGATTCTAACTTGCCCAAAACAAGACTTTCTATAGAAAATGTTGTCGCAAACAAGATTTTTTATAGAAAATTTTGTCCCATACTAGATTTTCTCTAGAATATTTAGTCCTAAGCTGGATTTTTTTCTATTAAATTGTATCCCAAACAAGGTTTTCTTTAGAAAATGTTGTCCCAATTACGATTTTCAACAGATAATTTTGTTCCATACAAGATTTTCTTTAGCAAATTGTGTCTCAAAGTAGATTTTTTATAGAAAATTGTATTCCAAATAAGATTTTCTATTGAAAATTGTGTGCCAATAACTATTCTTTATAGAAATTGTTATCCCAATTACGATTTCTATAGAAAATTTCGTCTCAAACTGGATTTTCTATAGAATAATTTGTTTCAAAACTGATCTGCTATAGCAAATTTGGCCTCAAATTTGTCCCAATTAAGGTTTTCTTTAGAAAATTTTGTCCCAATTAAAATGTTATATCTTTGATACTAAATTGACACAATTATTAATCTAATCTTTATTTCAATTATTACCTTTCAAACTATGAAATAAATTTAAATGAATTCTCTTTAATTAAACAATTATAAATTTAATTGATTCTTTACAATAAGTGTAAGAATATACGTCAAATGTTTGTTAATATTTTGTTTTTAAACCTCTAAAAAGGTTATCAAAAATCTAAAAATTTTTCATTATCAAATTACAATAATACAACTATAATAATAAAATTGTTCAAATAGCAATTTGCTAAAAGTACATAAACAACAAACGTGAATATAAACTGATCTAACTGTGTTATCAGTGACAGAATTTGTTTTTCTATAACTTTGAAGTGTTTTTGTTGTTTTTTTTCTGTTTCATAAATAAAATATTTATCTAGCTTGCAAGATAAATCTTATAAAAATGTCATATAATAAAAAGAAATAAACAATTATTAACTAATCTCAGCAAAAGAGTTATTAAAATTATGATAAATTGGTTTATTTCATTAAAAAGATAACAACAGTTTTGTTAACAAAATTAGCACAGTTTTTTTTTTAGGAATTGTAAAGCTTGAACCGGCTTTTCTTAATAATAAAAATGCACTGTAATTATTATCAAAAATTATAGTTTCTATTTATTTAGAATATTTTTTTATATAGAATATAATATTTAAAAGAAAAATAACACAAAAATACAATTTAAAAAAAAAGTAAAGAAAAATTAATAATAAAATAGTTTTTAATATTTATTTGAATGTTTTATTTAGTTAAGTTTCAGTTTTATTTTCTTACTAATTGGAAGCAGTTGAAATATTTTTTTTACATAAAATATTATTTATATATAATTTTAATAATAAAATAATGAATATAAATTAAAACTTTAAAAACTTTTTAAGCTTTTCTTAGGCACTCTCATTTTATAAATGTTAGACATAAAAAAATTAAACAAATTCATATAAAAAAATAAAACAAAATATTTAAGGAAAACTTACCAAAACAAAAATAAATAAAATATAATAATAAAAATAAAATCGAAACAATTAAATAAAAAAATATTTAAAGGACGGTGTTAAATGCATATTTAAAAATGAGAAATTTTGAAAAAAATATTTAAATTTGTAAAGAAATATTGATAATAAATATGTTCTTCTAAGAGAAACTTAAGGAAATTCCATAATTTATTATAAATGTAATAAAAAATATCAATTTTTTTTTGAGATTTTCTGTTTAAAATTTTGTTTTTTTTTAATATCATTTAGAAAAATATCTCTATATAGTTTAGTTTTTTTTTAGTTATAGGTTTTTTTTTCAACAAAGTCCTTTATAATTGTGCGTTTACTTTTTAAACAAATTTCCATTTTAAGCTTTTGTTTAAATATTTAGTTAAACAATACAACATTAAATTCTATATAAAGTTATAGGAGGAAAAATTAAGGAATTAAAAGAAATTAAAAGTTTTGGGAAAAATGTTGTCCCACAAAAGAAAAAACAATTTCAAATTAATTATATTTGAGGAGCGGAGGGATTAAATTGAAATGTGGGATAACGAGGAGCAAAATTAGCATCACCTATCACTTGTGTGTGTTCAGAATCATCACGACCAGTTATTGTAGGAGCCTTAAATTGAGTCTCAACAAATTGTGGAGGAGCTGAGAGAACAAGAAATAGAGAAAAAAAAAGTTATTTATAAATCAATTACAAAAGCTTTATAATTTTCAACCTAAACCAAAAGAAATTAACAACATTTCTACAGAAAAGGAAAAGAAAAAGTTAATCTGAATCAGACAACTTTTCTATAGAAAAAGTTGATTTGATTGAGACAACTCTTCTATAGAAAAAGTTGATCTGATTGAGACAACTTTTCTATAGAAAAATTTGATCTAATTCAGACAACTTTTCTATAGAAAAAGTTGGTCTAGTTCAGACAACTTTTCTATAGAAAAAGTTGATCTAATTCAGACAACTTTTCTATAGAAAAAGTTAATCTGAATCAGACAACTTTTCTATAGAAAAAGTTGTATTGATTGAGACAACTCTTCTATAGAAAAAGTTGATCTGATTGAGACAACTTTTCTATAGAAAAAGTTGATCTAATTCGGACAACTTTTCTATAGAATAACTTTTCTATAGAAAAAGTTGATTTGATTCAGACAACTTTTCTATAGAAAACGTTGATTTGATTGAGACAACTCTTCTATAGAAAAAGTTGATCTGATTGAGACAACTTTTCTATAAAAAAGTTGATCTAATTCAGACTACTTTTCTATAGAAAAAGTTGATCTAATTCAGACAACTTTTCTATAGAAAAAGTTGATCTGATTCAGACAACTTTTCTGTAGAAAAAGTTGATCTGATTCAGATAACTTTTCTATAGAAAAAGTTGATCTGATTCTATCAGTTTTCTATAGAAAAAGTTGCTCAGATTCTGATCACTTTTCTATAGAAAAAGTTGCTCAGATTCTGATCACTTTTCTATAGAAAAAGTTGCTCAGATTCTGATCACTTTTCTATAGAAAAAGTTTCTCTGATTCAATTTTCTATTGGAAAAGATGATCATATTCTGATCACCTTTCAATAAAAAAGGGCGCTCAGATTCTGATCACTTTTCTATAGAAAAAGTTGCTCAGATTCTGATCACTTTTCTATAGAAAAAGTTTCTCTGATTCAGACAACTTTTCTGCAGAAAAAAATTCTCCGATTCTGATCACTTTTCTATAGGAAAAGATGATCACATTCTGATCACCTTTCAATAGAAAAAGGGCGCTCAGATTCTGATCACTTTTCTATAGGAAAAGTTGCTTAGATTCCGACATCGTTTCTATAAAAAAATTTACTTCGATTCAGGCAATTGTTCTATAGAAAAAATTGCTCAGATTCTGACAATTTTGTTATAAAAAAATTCTAAGATTCTGACCAATTTTCGTTAGAAAAGGTTGCTTAAATACTGACAATTTTCTATAGCATAAGTTGCTCAGATTCAAACCATTTCTTATACAACCTTCCCTTTGATGAAGATTACAAAAAAAGAAATCTTTTAATTTCAATCAAAATAAAACTTACGTATATTAGGATACAATTGACCACCAGCACTATCGGCTACATTCCAACCCATGGCACCACCTTGACCCTCTGGTGGACTAGCGGGACTAACCGGTTGAGTGGGAGCCATTGAAGGATCATCTGTAGGCTGTTGTGGTACAACTTGAGCTGGTACATCCGTATATGGTGCTGGTGGTTTAAACGAAGCCAACGGTATAGTGCCCAAAGTAATGGGTATATTACCCGTTAGATTACGATGTGGTCCACTAACATCACACTCAATATGCAAATCATAATCCAAAGCAATAACGCCACAATTTACCAGATTTGTAGGTGGCAGTGCTGGTATTTCCAATTGTTGCGTAAATGTTCTAGATTCACCACCTGCCACTGGGCCAATACTTAGCTCAGCTATGGTGATTTTTGTTTCCTTTCTCTCGGCCCTCGGTTGAGTGGTGGTGAAGGTTACACGTTTGCGTAAAACAAATTTAACGGCATTGATGCCCACATTACTGGCATTATCACATTCACAGGTTATGGGTATTATTTGTCCAGATACATAGCCGGTAACGGGTATGGTGGTTATAACCGATAAAGGACCCGATTTGCAGCAGAAACAACAGAATGATTTCTCTAAATCCAATTTGAAAGGTTCCTTAACACGAGGATTGAGATTCAAATCAACAGGGGAAATAACCGTAAAGGCCATTTTCATGTCTTGATCAAACTTCCAGGGTCTATCGAGGGTCACCTTAATGGTATAACGCACATGGCCAAACTCACCCTCAAAAGAGGAGGGCAAAGTGGGAGGCAAAGCACAAGTAAATGGATAAGTATGAGTACCGGCGGGTAACTCAATTTCAGCACCTTGTTTTTTAACAAAATATAAACTTTAGTATTGATTTACTTAGAAATTTTATTTACTCACTATTTTTTCCACCCAACAAATAATATTGTATTTGAAAGTATTCCTCATGACCCTTAAACGTAGTGGTCTCGTCTTCTTCACGTCCTTCACTACTCGTTACCTTACGTGTTTCCGACCATTCGGTATTGGCTTCGCCCAAAAAACGTATGATTATACCTTGAAAAATTTGACAATTTCATTTTTAATTATCAATCTAAATTAACATAGAGCTGTGAGCTTCGAATGCAACTTTGTTTTAGTTTTATGGGAAATGTGTATGTGCAATGAATGAGAGAGAATGAATTTTGTTTGATTAACAAATATGGAATGTAATTTATAAAAATTTAAACGCTATTAAAGCATGACATCATCGTAATTCTACAAATTATAATGTATTGTATGGTTTTAAACGAGTGAATGTGTATTTTCATTATGTGAACTGTTTTTTTCGGTCAATTGCTTCTTTTGTTTTCCTCAATTTAATTTATCGTTTATTGATTTTAATCAAGTACTCGTGTGTTTAAGAAAATCCTTTTGGATTTTCTTTCTACTATAAAACAAAAATTAAGCAAAGTTATTTACAGAAAAAGTTACTCACACTCTGACGAGTTTTCTACAGGAAAATTTACTCCGATTCTGACCAATTTTCTATAGTGAAAGTAGCTTAGATTGTGACCACTTTTCTATAGGAAAACTAGCTCAGATTCTGACCAGTTTTCTATAGGAAAAGTAGCTCAGATTCTCACCAGTTTTCTATAGGAAAACTAGCTCAGATTCTGAACACTTTTCTATAGGAAAAGTAAGTCAGATTTTGACCACTTTTCTATAGAAAAAGTAGCTCAGATTCAGACCACTTTTCTATAGGAAAAGTAGCTCAGATTCTGACCACTTTTCTATATGAAAAGTAGCTCAGATTCTGACCACTTTTCTATAGGAAAAGTTGCTAAGATTCTAACAACTTTGCTATAGGAATAGTTACTCATATTCTGACCACTTTTCTATAGAAAAAGTTGCTTAGATTCCGACCAATTTTCTAAAGAAAAAGTTGCTCAACTACTAACGGATAAAGTTGCTGAGATTCTGACCAGTTTTCTACTGAAAAAGTTGTTTAGATTCCAACCACTTTTCTATATAAAAAATTGCATACATTCTGACCACTCAAAGTCGCCATTTATTCTTAATGTTATTACCATAACCATAAATAAGTTCCAATTGGAAACTTGTTCCTTATCTCTTTCACATTTGTTGTAATACAAAATAAATAAACCTGTCCTTTTTTTGTGTTTATTTTTTACACACAAAATGCAGTTCAACAAACCCTACATCATTACAAAAAAAAAAGTAGATAGGTAGCTATTCTAAAAATGGAGAATAATGCGTTCAAACAAAACCTCCCACTCTTCAAAAGAATGAAAAACAAAACAAACGCATAACTTGCAGTTGGAAAAGCAATAAGAAAAACAGAGCAACTAAAAAATACACACAAGAGCACAACAACAAAATCATTCATATTGAAAAGAAAATTTCTTAACTAAAAATAAAATAAGAACCGGCTTTTGGCAAAAACAGCAACAATAAAAACAACAACAATAATACATTAAAAAAGAATGAGGTCTGTTTTTAAATAAATATTCCTCTACATACTAAACTTCAACCAAAAAACAAACAACAACAAAGAAAAGAACAAAAAAGCAAAATAAACAACTGGTGTTTGTTGGTATTTTAAGCAGGTTTTTATTTTTAGTAAAAGGCAAAGGGAGGTGGGCAAAGTGGGTGGTAGAAAAACAAAAAATAACCAAAAAGAAAACAAAGGGAATTTTTTAGCTGTAAATAGAAACAATAGAAAAAGAAGTAGTAAAGTAGTTTGCGTTTGATAGATTTTTGACAACTAAAGTAAAGTTAATTTAAAACAACAACAATGTATGACATGTTGAAACAACAAAATAGAGAAATTCGAGAAAAATATGCAAATAAATAACTATTTCAATATAAAATTTGTATATTGGGACACACAAAAAAACCTAACAACAACAAAATAATGTACTTTTTATTTTAAATGACGTATAGTAAAAATTAGCTAGTAGAATGTTTAATGATGTTGATGATGATGTTTTTGTTTTTGCTTTTACATTTTGATTTTTAAATGATGATGTGATACATACAACTAACTATAAGTATGGTTGGAAAAAATGACTAATATTTTTCTTTGCTTTTTTTGCGTTGATGATAATGATGAGTATTAAACACCATAGAGATTAATACTTATTTTATTTTTAAATATCTACTAAATAAATCACTTACCTCTGACTTTTTTTGCCGAGTCAAATGTTAATTTGACTTGTCCATTTATAGTTTGACCAGCATAATATGTATTCCAGGGATTATCCAATTGTACTTCACAACCTTTAAGACCCATTTTGTTTAGGATTTTTTACACTTTTGTCTTTTGTTTAATTTAGTTTGAAATTTTATAACTTTGTACACTAAAGACTTTTACTTTTCACACACTACACACGCCCAATTGATTAAAGTGCTGGTTCTTTAATAAAAAATCCCGATAAACTAAATAGCAGTGTGCTGCAGTGTTGCCAACTCGTCCAAGAACAAAAGCACCGTAATTGGCTCAAAAACGGGTAAAACCGGGTAAACATTTTCAAAGACGTGGTTAAAAAAGCACCATTTATAATTTTGAATAATTTTACAAATACAGTGGACGTTCAGTAGTACGATAATGTATCACTCGAAAGTTACAAAACACGGACACTGTTAATGGTTGTATCATAGTGTCGTCCATTCATGTTTGAAAAAATACAGTATACATATTTGCAATACCTAACCTACTAAAAGTTATATGAACATATTTTTTATCACAAGTCGAAACCAAGATTGAATCGACACAACTCAATTTCTATCGAGAGTTTATTAAAATTTATGTCGTAAACGATTACAGGGGTAAATCATGATTGAGTAATAAGTATTCAAAGACTTCAAAAAAAGTTGTAAAAAATTAAGATTAATTTAAAAAAATCATATAATTTTTAAAAAGCACCAGGAAAAATTGCTAAAAGCACTATAAATAAACTTTTTTATTTTTCCGGTTTTTTTTTTTTTAAATCTCCAGTTATATGAAGCTAAAAGACACCCAAATGGCAACACTGGTGTGCTATGCGAAATATTTCACTAAATAGTCGAAGAATCGACTTTTTGTCGGAAAAAGTAGAAAAGTCGGAAAAAAATTTTAAAAGTGGAAAAAAACAAAAATTTCGAAAAAAATTTTAAATTTTAATTTTTTTTCCAACTGTTCAAATTAAGTTAAATAATTTTTATTTAATTAAAAAGTATTTGAAAACATTTAAAAATTCTTCATATTTTTGCTTTAAGTAAACAACGGCGTCCGCTGAAAATGTAAACAACGGCGTGCGCTTAGAATGGATTGTAAGCTGTAAACACACAGTTAAATTAAAACAAAAGTTCATACATATAATGTTATTGTTATAATACTATTTTTAACAATAACAATCAGTTTTTTTTTTTTTTTGTAAAAAAATATTTTTTAGAAAATATAACAAGAAGTTCTCCCTAACAGTTAGATATAACGGTTCTATACTTCAAACAAAAACTTTTAGTAACTTATGTATATCTCGATTTGCCTACATTTTAATTTCGAAATTGACCACTTTTGAAGTTTTCGACACTTTCCAACTTTTTTCGTTATAGACTTATTGAGTAAAATTCGATTTTTTGACAAAAAGTAGATAGTTTGAAAATCGATTTATAGCACCCTAATAATAACTTGGTAATTTACATTTTAAATGCCGTTTTTAAAGGTGTTTTCTAGCGATTTTTGCAGTTGCCACAACTGATTAAACGTTTACACAAATGCTTTTAAAAACGTCAAAATAAAAACAAATTTTTAAATTAATTGTAAATTGTAAGATTTTGCCAATTATTTGCCGCAATATTAATTAATATGATAAAGTAAAAAATCGTAATATTATGGGCTCTAATATAAATCATTTAACTTAAAACATTTTTTCTTATATTTAAAAGCTATTGGCAGCATTTTTTTCAATTGATAACATCCTCCCTGAATTTCTTTATAAAAAGAAGAAGCATTCTTATAGACAGCAAAAAAGAAGAAGCAAAAACATCAATTTTGCAAAACACACAGAAAAAACCGGAAAATTTTCACATAATTTTTTACTTTCTCGTTTCAATTGTTTTTAAAAAATACAAAAAGCCAGTAAAATTAATACAAAATTACTAAATAAGTGAATTAAAAACATAAATAAGATGTCACTTTTTCGCAAACCGAAAAAAATACAAAGACGGGTATTTTCCAGCACACTGGACGATGATGAGGACGCCAATAATGTTACAAAAGATGCCCGAAAATCAAATGATAACGATATGGAAGTAGATGATCATGCGGAACTTATTGCACCACCTCCGCCACAAATTTCAGCCAAATCAGAGAAAAAGAAAAGTAAGGATGGTAAATCAAAATCATCGTCTAGTAAAAAAGATGCCACCACTGGGGGAGGTGGTGATGTGAGTAAAACGAAGGCTCTGCTAAGTTTTGCAGATGAAGGTAAGTTATTGAATATAATACTGCAGCTTTGCGTGTCTTGCAAGAAAATTGCCATTAATATAAAATCCAATTTTATAATATAAATAAAAATTGAGATTTGTGTATTAAAAATAAAATGTAGGTCAGTTCTGTTACTCCTAGCACAAACTAAATTTAAAATGTTTAAGGATTAGCGCAAAGACTTTTTAATATTCTTAAGTTTTTATCAAATTGTCTTGTTTATAATACATATTTTCATGAAAACCTTTCTTTCATTTACTTTTCAGAGGAAGATGCCGAAGTCTTTCAAGTTCGCAAATCTTCACACAGTAAAAAAGTTATGCGTATGTTGGACAAGGAACGTAGACGCAAAAAGAAGGAAGAACGTAATTCTGATAACATTTCAAACAGCAACGTTAGCAACAGCACTACCGCAACCACCACCAGTAGTAGTAACACTGTCAGCTCTCATCATAATAACCTTTCAAATAGGGAACGTGAAAATGGTTCACGTAATAATAATTCTCATAGTTTAGGTTCATCTTCGACATCAACAACTAGTTCTACGGAACATAGTAAAAGTAATAAAAGTGATAAAATCCAAACAGAAATACGCACAGACGACTTTGTGGTAAGGTTATTATTATCATTTTTCTACAAACTGAAATTCTAATATAAAATAAAAAAATATATAAAACAAGAAAACCGCACCATCAAAAACGTTATATAAAAAAATATATTAAGTGTTTGGTTTGAAAGAAAAAATAATATTTTTTTAAAACGAAAGTGCCCAAGAGAAGTATTATTTTTTCTTTTTTTTTCTGTAAATAGTTAACAAATGTTATTTTAGGACATTCTGTTAACAATCAAAAAATTTTCGTTATAAAGTACATAAAAGAATTGGATTCTTTTCTGTTTAATTAAGAACATATTTTATGAATATTATTTATATTATTTTTTTTTAATTTTCTTTAAATTTAAGTCAAAGTAGAAAATTGATCAGAATCTGAGTAACTTTAAAAAAAAGTGGTCAGAATCTGAGCAACTTTTCCTATAGAAAAGTGGTCAGAATCTGAGCAACTTTTCCTATAGAAAAGTGGCCAGAATCTGAGCAACTTTCCTATAGAAAAGTGGTCAGAATCTGAGCAACTTTTCCTATAGAAAAGTGGTCAGAATCTGAGCAACTTTTCCTATAGAAAAGTGGTCAGAATCTGAGCAACTTTTCCTATAGAAAAGTGATCAGAATCTGAGCAACTTTTCCTATAGAAAAGTGGTCAGAATCTGAGCAACTTTTCCTATAGAAAAGTGGTCAGAATCTGAGCAATTTGTCCTATAGAAAAGTGGTCAGAATCTGAGCAACTTTTCCTATAGAAAAGTGGTCAGAATCTGAGCAACTTTTCCTATAGAAAAGTGGTCAGAATCTGAGCAACTTTTCCTATAGAAAAGTGGTCAGAATCTGAGCAACTTTTCCTATAGAAAAGTGGTCAGAATCTGAGCAACTTTTCCTATAGAAAAGTGGTCAGAATCTGAGCAACTTTTCCTATAGAAAAGTGGTCAGAATCTGAGCAACTTTTCCTATAGAAAAGTGGTCAGAATCTGAGCAACTTTTCCTATAGAAAAGTGGTCAGAATCTGAGCAACTTTTCCTATAGAAAAGTGGTCAGAATCTGAGCAACTTTTCCTATAGAAAAGTGGTCAGAATCTAAGCAACTTTTCCTATAGAAAAGTTGTCAGAATCTGAGCAACTTTTCCTAAAGAAAAGTGGTCAGAATCTGAGCAACTTAGAAAAGTTAGAAAATAGAAAATAGAAAAGTTACTTCTCTTTTTTCAATATTCCTTTTATGCAATAAAATTTTGATAATTTTGAAACTAAAATTGAGTCATTTCAAGATTAACTAATCTATTCTTTTTAATTCCTTGTTCACAGCTGGTGGTGAAGAAATCTCAACCGGACATAATATTAAATGGTCGAGCCGCTTTGTGTGCCGGCCGCGATGACATGTCTGACGAAGATGAAGAACAAAGTGATAATGAACGTAATGGCAGCAAACATAGATTTAACAAACCAGATCATTTAAAACAAATGTTGGAAAGTGGCTCTATACCCGATGCTGCTATGATACATGCTGCACGTAAGAGAAGACAAAAGGCTCGGGAACAAGGTAAGTAGTTAATTAATATTTTATATAAAATGTTGTTTGTAATTTACAATGTAAAAACTTTAGGTGATTTCATAACCATAGAGGAACCTAAGGTAGAAACTAAAAAGGGCAGTCGCTTAGCCAGAGAAGATATAGAGGGCGATAATTCAGATGATGAGGAACGAGTAGATATGAATGCTATAACCGGCATAAAGGAACGTGAAGAAAGACGTGAAAAATTCTATGCTGTTGAAAAAGATTGTATGTAATTAATATAATATGGCAACGGTTTGTTACAGAGTGACCACAACTTATTTTAAAACTAGTTTTAAAAAATTAACAAAAATTTGTTATATAAAAAAGCTTTTAACTTTTCACTATACTTTCTGTCCTATTAGATTCTGATGAAGATTCAGATTGTGAAACCCACGAATGGGAAAATCAACAGATACGTAAAGGTGTAACAGGTGCTCAATTGGTTAATGCTCAACATGAATCGGTTCTATCACGTTTCATGATTAAATCAAATATGGAAAATGCTTTAGAAGCTCCACCACAACCAGAGTCTACATCCTCATTACTGGAGCAGGCCTATGCTAAATGTACATTGGAAAAGCCTCAACAAGTCTTAAGTGCCAATAAACCGAAGAAGGATAAAACAAAAGCAACCGCTTTAAGATCCCCACAAGAAATACGAGATGCTATAGGAGAACGTTTGAACAAGTTAAAGGAACTTAACAGCAATCATTTGGAAGATATCGAAAGAATAGGTAGAGAAATGCAAGCCATGAAATTAGAGGAAATGGATTGTAAGCAGAAAGCTCCTACAGCAGCTGCAAAATATAGATTTTACCAGGAAATTAAGTGCTATGTTACGGATTTAATAGATTGTCTCAATGAAAAGGTGGGATAAAGAAATGTTACTTTTTTAAAATAAATTTTAAAATTAATTTTTTTTTTTACAGACACCAATAATAACGGATTTAGAAAAACGTTGCCTACAATTCTTTGGCAAACATCAGATGTTCTTAACCGATCGCCGAAGACAGGATGTACGTGATCAAGCTAAAGAAATGGCTGAGGCAGCTAGTAAGTTCAAATTAATTATACATTTTTGTTTGCACAACTTATTTCTTTATTGTTTATTTAGAACCTTCTGCCACACGCCGTGGTGCTGAATATGATGAACAGGTTCGCCGTGCTGCCGAACGTGAGGGCAGACGTACTAGACGTCGCTGTGAACGCGAAAAACAGGATATGTTAAGCTCACATTTAGATGGCATGTCTTCGGATGAGGAAACATCTGATCGTTATCAAGAATTATTTCAAAATGAATTGGGTTTGTGACATAAGTTTATATTGTCTTTGTATAAACAATATATTTTAACTTATTGCTTTGTTTTCTTTGTAGAGGAACTTATTAAAGAGGGCTTAGAAGTAATGGACGACGTTACCGATGAATTTTGTAAAATTGAAATAATTTTAACAAAATTCTATGCTTGGCGTAAAACTGATATGCCTTCATATAAAGATGCTTTTGTTAGTTTATGTTTGCCTAAGGTAAAGTATACCTATTTATATGGTGGAGATACTATCACTATACTATCGAGGATAATAATATAATATGGAGCAATATTTTCTAAAAATATGTCTGGAACAGAGCAACTTTTTCTTTAGAAAAGTTGTCTGAAATATAGCACTTTTTCTATAGAAAAGTTGTCTGAGCTAGGGCAAGTTTCTCCATAGAAAAGTTGTCTCTATTAGAGCAAGTTTTCTATAGAAAAGTTGTCTGTATCAAAGCAAGTTTTCTATAGAAAAGTTGTCTGTATCAAAGCAAGTTTTCTATAGAAAAGTTGTCTGAATCAGAGCAAGCTTTTCTATAGAAAAGTTGTCTGAATCAGAGCAAGTTTTTCTATAAAAAAGTTGTCTGAATCAGAGCAAGTTTTTCTATAGAAAAGTTGTCTCTATTAGAGCAAGTTTTTTATAGATAAATTGTCTGTATCAGAGCAAGTTTTCTATAGAAAAGTTGTCTGTATCAAAGCAAGTTTTCTATAGAAAAGTTGTCTGTATCAATGCAAGTTTTCTATAGAAAAGTTGTCTGAATCAGAGCAAGTTTTTCTATAGAAAAGTTGTCTGAATCAGAGCAAGATTTTTTATAGAAAAGTTGTCTGAATCAGAGCAAGTTTTTTATAGAAAAGATGTCTAAATCAGGTCAAATTTTTTTATAGAAAAAGTTGTCTTAATCTGATCAACTTTTTCAATAGAAAAGTTTTCTTAATCAGATCAACTTTTTCTATAGAAAAGTTTTCGGAATCAGAATCAGAACATTTTTTTCTATGGAATAGTTGTATGAATCAGAACAAATTTACAGAGCAACTTTTTCTTATGACACCTAAAATCTTATATTCTAGATACTTGGTCCTCTGATAAGACTAGAAATGTTGACCTGGTCTCCATTGATGGCAGATTTTAAAGATATTGAAAAACTCAATTGGTATTCAGCTGCCATGTTGTATGCCTGGAGTGAAGACGAAACAGAGGAGGTACTTAAGCAAGATCCTGATGTTAATTTGGTGCCCACATTGTTAGAGAAAATAATACTACCCAAATTAATAGGTAAATACGTGGAATAGTCTTTACGGCCAGTTATTGACTCATGTTTTTAAATTTCTTTTAGATATCGTAACACATTGTTGGGATCCTTTATCTACTACACAAACATTACGTTTAATTGGTTTCATAAATCGTTTGGGTAGAGATTTTCCTTTAAAAGAAGATGGCAAAACACTGCAGCAGTTGTTTAATGCAATTTTGGAGAAAATGAAATTGGCTTTAGAAAATGATGTTTTTATACCCATATTTCCCAAACAGTAAGTTTGAAAATTTTTAAACAGAACAGTAAAAACGGTATTGTATTGAAAACTTTATTTTGTTTATTTCTTTAAGGGTGCAAGAAAACAAGACTTCATTCTTTCAGCGTCAATTTTGCAGTGGTTTAAAACTGTTTCGTAATTTCTTGTCATGGCAGGGCATTATAGCCGATAAACCTTTAAGGGAAATGGCTATAGGATCTCTACTTAATCGTTATTTATTATTAGCTATGAGGGTAAGTTATTTAGATAATTATTTTCATATAATATTATTCATATTTTTTAATTCTATTCAAGGTTTGCACACCCAATGATGCTATAAGCAAAGCTTATATTATTGTTAATACTTTACCGACCGCCTGGCTACAGCCAGATTCTGAATGTTTAAAAAATCTACAATTACTTATCACCTACATTAAACAGACTTTAGAATCATGTGATGCTAATAATCCCTTATTCATGTAAGTTTTTGTTATTTAATTAAAAAAAGTTAATAACTTTTTGTTATAAAATTTGTTTTCTTTTTTAGGCAAACCAGTGATAAAGCCAAACAAATCTTACAAAGACTTCATAGTAATAATTAATTTATCCAATGATTTACTAAATTATGAAATGCATTTTTCCATCATTAAATGAAAAACATAACTTTAACGAAAAAAAATTTATCTACAAAAGAAGAAAGTAAAACACTAAAACAAAATCAATCATTAATAAATAGTAGTTTCAAATTGTTCTTGTAAATATTTTAAAAAGAAAGTAATTAATAATAAAAAAGTTTTCTATTAAATAAAAATAAAAGTTTTCGTATTTAGATTAACTTTTCTATAATAAATCAGAGCAAAATTGTCTGAATATCTGTAGAAAACTTGTCTATAGAAGACTTGTTTGAAT